>NC_058087.1:61954353-62254353 GCF_014858855.1 Bufo gargarizans
CTCAGAACTTTTTGATCAATGGTCCAGAAAAAAGATAGAAGAAGGCAAAAAGATGCCTCATTGCATTTTTTTTTCTACCGGATGATTCTATATTGATTGCAAAATGTTGTGGAGCACTTTGAAATGCTGTATACACATAAAACACAATATAAATGCAAATTCCCATTAAGGGCTCCATCCTAGTGCACTTGGAATAGTTTGAATGTAATGCATCCTTACCACAGCTGAATATTTTTACTAGGCGGATTGCTTTAGATATGGGTATGTCATATATTTACATGTATATGTTATCCAGATGCCGCAGAGTTGAATTTGTCCTTTGTCGGTTTTGAATATTCTATGTTTCCGTATTGTTCTGACTTTTTTATTGTAGGGTAAAGCAGTATATTTATGTGCAGTCCTATGTAAAACTTCAAATGTCATGTTGAAGAAGTGTATGAAACCAACCCTCCAATTCACACTAAAATGTCACCATGTATAGTTAACATACCCCTATTTCAATGTTGCTGTCCCATTCTGATTCCTCTTCATGTATGTAAATGGGATGCCAGAGTCTCAGACATTACCCCCTCCCCTACTGTCTGATAATCTGGCAATCATTTTGCTTACATTAAAGGGCTTGGCCAAATTTTTAACCCCACTCCAGGCAAAACTTGCAAAAGGGAAGAATATTTGCCTGTTCCCTGTTGTTACCAATTGACATGATGCAACACTGCTGCAGCCAGTTATTGGCTGCAGCAGTGTCAAAACAGATACTTACAGAGGAGGAACCGAGCAAAGAAAGTGGAGCCTGGGGAGGAGTTGGGACCCAGCGGAGGGGAGCAGGTAAGTATTCTTCCCTTTTGCAGGTCTGGCCATAAATTTGTCCAGAACCCTCTAAAAAGTGGACAGCCCCTATAAGAGGAAACTGAAAATGGACGGACCATGCAACATCAAAAAGGAAAGAGTAAGGTTTGCTAACTATACATTCTGCATGTGTAGTGACATTTTTACAGCCCAAACACTCCGCTCTCTAGCAGATGGTATCGTCAGTGCAGATCTCTGCCAGGTTTCGCTTCCTGCAGACATGTAGAGCAGGTCCAGTAAGAAGTATTTAGATCTGGTATTCAGGTCACATTAGGCAGGTTTCCCATGCTGCAGCTGGCATCCTGTGACTCTGACAAGAAGCAGATTTCCACAAAACAAGTTATTATATTATGAATTAATTCACTATCTCATTTAGACAATTGTAATTGGAAAGTGCAGTGTGCTGCTGGGGTTTGCTTTTTATGTAAGGGTGGGCAGAATAGTAACAAGAACTAACTACAATGACATCTTCAGCAATTGAAATCACATATCAGAAACCTCGGTTGTCTTAATATTGCATAAAGTACTCTAAGTCTACAGGAAACTATTTAGAATGTGCATTTCTAGCACTGAATGGAGAACCTGTTGTCACGGATCAGGGGATGTGAACCCACTGTGCCACTGACTAGCAATACTCAGGAGGGGAGTAACTAAGCAACTACCCGGATTTCACTAGAGCCTCAGATGGTGAGGATAGGCTTGACTGTCGGTAATTGCCAGGGGCTACTCCAGAGCATAAACCAGCCAGTTGCAGCTGGTCCAGGCAGACCAGGAGGTATCTGTGAAGGTACAGACGTGGACAGACAGGAAGGGTCATTACTAGGAGCAACAAGACAGTAATTGAGGGAAGAGGCAGAGACGTAGTCAGAACAAGCAATGGGTCAGGGCAGGTGGCACAGGAACAAGTTCAGACAATCCGGGTCGGCAACAGGAGAGGCGATGCAAGCAAGCAGGGATCCGACGATAAACGAAGTCCAGGAACGATGTATGAAGTCAGGAACACGAGTGGTTAGCAAGCTCTTTAGCACAAGATTAGGACCTTGACTCTGAGGTGTCTGGGTAAAGGGCTGAGCCACTTAAATACCTGCAGGAGAGCCAGGGTAGGTTAACGAGATCACATGACTCAGCCCCGCCCAGGGAGTGATGCGTACTGCCACATCAGCAGCCGAGTACAAGCAGGTTAAATGGAAGTTGTGGAGCGGAATCCACATAGGTAAATACCAACCGCACAGGCAGAGTCCAGAGCTGCAACAGAGGCTGGAAGCAGAGATCACAGATGAGCACGGCGCTCGGGACCGCGGTGATGAGTGGGGGAACAGCGCCGCACAGAGGTCGCTGTTAAAACTGTCACCGGGACATCTTTCAGAGAGAGGGAGATTTTACAGAATCCCATTTTTAGCTGCACTAGAGGGCGCCATTGCTATTGAGTACTTATGCTATATATTTATGCCTTTGTGTCTCAATTTTTCACTGTTTATTTAAAGGTAATATGTCACCATTTTTTTTCTGCCAGTTAAAACCAGACAGTGACACATATCACTTTTTCTAATCAGTTTTTATTTATTTATTTATTTTTTATTCTATTTACTGAACATGATTATGAGGTGGCCATCTTGCCTAAGCTGTTCTTAAAGGGGTTCTGCACTTTCATTTAACTGATGATCTATCCTCAGGGTCATCGGCTTCTGATCGGCGGGGGTCTGACACCCAGGACCCCCGCCGATCAGCTGTTTGAGAAGGCAGCGGCGCTCCGGCAGCGGCGTTCCAGCAGCGGTGCGGCCTTCTCACTGTTTACCGCCGGGCCGCCGGCCCACTGACGTCACGTCTAGTATCAACTAGCGTGGGCGCGGCTAAGCTCAATTCAGTTTTGCCTGCGATTGCGTTCAGTTGTTCAGTTTTTATCGCGCAGGTGCAATGCGATTTAATGCGTTTTGCACGCGCTTGAAAAAAAACTGAAGGTATCCAAACAACATCTCTTAGCAACCGTCCGTGAAAAACGCATCGCATCCGGACACTATGTGATTTTCAGTGAAATGAATGGGTCCGGTTTCCGTGCGGGCGCAATGCGTTCGCATCATGCATTGCACCCGTGCGGAATACTCGCTCGTCTGCAGGGGGCCTAAGAGGAACTTTCCTGCTGATAGATTTCCTTTACTTTAAAGGGGGTTTCCTCAGGATAGGTCATCAATATCAGATTGGTGGGGGTCCCACTCCTGGCACCCCCACCGATCATCTGTTTGAGGAGGCTGCGGCACTCGCCGTTAGATAGCGGCTGTGCTTGTTATTGCAGCTCAGTCTCACTTAAATGGCACTGAGCTGTGCCTACTCCATGTGACCAATGAGGGAGATGTCATTGGCCTAGGAAGAGGCAGAGGCCTAGATAGCCAATCAATATCAAAATCTTGGACAACCCCTTAATAACAATGCGCATAGACTACAAGCTGAGTATGATTATCGAATATTATTCCTTGTTAAATATCAGAAAAAAATATTATCAATTGTTACAAGACTATAATCATCGGTTAGGATGTGTCATTAAATACATTGAAAGTCAATAGTTGATGGATAAGTATTTTTAGGCTCCTAAAAAAAAGTCTCAGTCTCCATTGACTTACATCGTTTTCAGTACCGGATAAATTTTTTTTTTTCAGTTTTTATGAAGCAGCAGTTTTGTGTCCGGTCACAAAACGGAATACTGACAAAACGTAAGACATCCTGATGCATCCTAAATGGATCTTTTTGCATTCAGAACGCATAAGGACTAAACAGATAAAGTTTTTTACGGTATTGAGATCTTGCAGAGGATCTCCATACCGGAAAACAAAAACGCAAGTTTGAAAGTAGCCTTATCTTGTAGTTACAAATATTCAGAAAAGGGTATGAACTGTTGCTAATTAGATATTTATCATTGGCCACTAGGTGTCGCTCTTTCACTGGTGACTACAGTTGACATTGAATTCTATCAAAGCCAAACAAGCAGCAGTACAAGCAGTAACCAGCAGCTCCCACTCTTTAATAAAATATAAATATGCAGAGAGAGAGAAATTCTCCTTGAAGAATATGTAATTCTCATGCATACAGTGTTCCATGAAGACACATGGAGTAATCCTGATTCTTCTCTTGGTATATTAATATTGAACTTTCACGTTTGCCACTATGTTTTCAGAACATTAAAAGAAACTGGATTATACAAACATTGCCACAAACCAGTAAAGGCCTTATCTGGTGGGATGAAAAGGAAACTGTCCATTTGCATTGCCCTGATTGGTGGCTCCAAAGTGGTCATTTTAGATGAGCCCACCACTGGGGTGGACCCTTGTTCAAGACGAAGTATTTGGGAAGTTATTTCCAAAAATAAAAAGGGTAAGGACCAATAGGGAAGTACAATTGTTCTAAATACTGTGTGGAAAAACTGGGTAGCATTCAGCATCCAATGTATTAACAGCAGTGCAAAGGGGAGACTAGTTTTGGAAGGGGGGTGTTCCATGACAAGTTCCTGGGGTAGCATCAACCTTCAAAACATTGTAAGCTGCTACATTTAGAAATTTTTAAATCTTTACATAAACTGGAAAATCTGGAAGTACATTCAGTATCTCAGCAATCCTGTTTTAACATGCACTAATATGCATACCAGTAAAGGAATAATAAAACTAAAAATAATGAAAATATGCCAAGTGTCCTGAAGAATGTGAGAAGCCTTGCGTTGACCTTGCAGAGATCTACCATATCCTAATTTCCCTAGCAGCTGCCTCTGATGGTAGTGAAATACCTACCATCCCTGGGTCTTTGTTTCTTGGAGTCTCAAAGGTCCTGTTTTCCCCTGGACAACAGCAAGTGACAAAGAACTTTTGGTAGCCCTTAGACTACTCCATCAGTCAGGTAGCTATCAGGAGTGCAGAGGTTTCTGTTGCATCAAAGCCCTAGCACCAGAAGAGACTCAAAAGTCTTTCCATCAAATAGGAGGAACGCAATACTGGCAAGTGTTGGGAGAAATCTGGGACAAACAGTAGACAGTATTGTCTCCTATGACATATGGCAACCTGTGCAGTAGGACTTTAGAATTGTCCTGAATGTTTAACACATGAAAATAGCTGTCATTATTAAAGTTTAAAGGGAACCTGAAATGCAGTACAATCTGCAGTTGCAGGCAGACTATAAAAGAACAGGAGGAGCTGAGCAAGTTGATTGTTGTTTTGTTGAGTGTTGAGCGAATCGAGCTTCAGATCCAAGAACCAAAGTCAATGCGCTGAAAACTTCATTTGAATGCTGTATGGAGATTCGGCTCCATACAGCATTCAAATGTACGGGCTCCGGCGAGCGAAATTAGTTATCAAAGAAACTTCGGCATTCGATTTTTAAACTTGAAAAACTTGAATCGGCTTTGGTGCCAGCTAGTACCTTAGTACTGAAGTCGACTTTGGATCCAAGTTTTAAAATGGTTTTCAAGTTCTAAAATCAAAGTGTGAAGTTATTCACCAAAGTCCAGTGAGACTTCGCCGCAGCCCATACGTTTGAATGCTCTACAGAGACGGATCTCCGTACAGCATTCAAATGAAGTTTTGAGCGAATCGACTTTGGATCTTGGATTTGAAGTTTGATTCGCTCAACACTAGTTTTGTTGGAAAAGATTCAGCAAAACTTGTAATTTTATTCATTTAATCCTCTGCTCTTGGTTAGCTTAGGGGTCATGTGGGCAGTGCCAATTCAGTCATTGACAGTTAACTCTGCATGAGTAAGCATACAGGGAAGGCTGCCAGTCACTGCGGGGGCCGCCCACATGACCCCAAAGCATAAAAAGAGCAGAGATTTCAATGTATAAATTACAAGTTATACTATACACACTAGGGGTGTTTTTGGTCATTTTTTCACTTAGAAATTGTAGCTTTATGTTTTTATTTTACATATATAGTACATAGGAAACTTACATAACTCTCTCTACACAAGTTTACTTTATGCTGTATTATATTTATGGCAATACAAAACATTTTGTTCTGTTATTTCAGATAAAACAATCATCTTGTCCACTCACCACTTGGATGAAGCAGAAGTGCTAAGTGATCGCATTGCTTTCCTTGAAAAGGGAGGTCTGAAGTGCTGTGGTACACCAAGGTTCCTCAAAGAAAAATTTGGAAGCGGATATCGTCTTACGCTCACCAAAAAGGTAAGTTCTTCCAGATCTGAAAAAATTAAGTTAATATGGTACAATATAGTACGTCAATTAAAAGGGTAGTCCGACTCCTAACTCAAAATGAAACAATGGCCGGAACGTGTGTACAGTGAGAAAAGAAAGCAACTTATCTCTTCCAAGCAGCTCCATTCCAGCCCCGACAGTCCTGTCCCCTGTGGAACTGTGATGTCTTGTCCATTGTCATGTGCACTGTTTCAGCCATTGAGCAGCCTCCTATGTTACTCTGGGGCATGTCACCCCTAAGATTAGAAAAGTAAAAGATCTCTCTCTCTCTACGTCTATGGCCTGTTAAAGAAGAGCTTCATCCTAGGAGCTTCTGAGTATTTTCCCTTTTGTTGAATGATCATTGGCATTGGCCGAATGGTCGTTCCCAATCATCGGGGCCCTTATTGATGAGCTACATTTATATATTTTTAGGTATCTGTCTGCTTTCATGTCAGAAAGAAGACATGTTCTAATCTCAAATACAAATGCAGCACAAACAAATGAGATAGATAAGGCTCTTTATCATGGCATTCATTATTCCTTCATTCACGTGGTTGCAGCTCATAAATTTAATATCCAAGCGAAAGCCAACATTCCAGCAAAGTGTCCTATACACATTACTGAGACAATTTCTAAATGAAGAGGTTTTATATGGAAAAACATGACCTGCAGATGGTACCAGAAAAGAGTTAACAATGATTCTCTTCTGCAATCCTCTTCCCCAACTCAGCACAAACTCTGAGAACAAAAGTTACCAAACAAATTAATTCTTCTGTGGTCTTAAAATACCAGGACTGATGCATCCTATTGGTTTGACCTCAAAGGTGAACCGGCTTATTGACACCAGAAGTTCTAATTCACAATCTAGACATGCCTTGATCACAAGGCCATGAAATAAAAGCAAAGGCAGAATAATAATGCATCGTGCATGCATAAAACTAGGATAAGTGGGCGCCAGGACAAGTAGCAGATTCTCCTTTTACTTTCATAGCCCCATCAGCCTATGCATAAAAGAACTTTGTGATTGAATGCAGAGACCATACATTAATGAAGGCACTGGAGATATACAAGGCCAAACAATTAGACACAGACATGCTGCTCTTTTTCCATGGAAACCTGACAACTGAGAGTTGAAAACTGTATGGTTTTGCAAACCAATTAATAATCTCATTTGTATCCATTCTGTACTTCCCGGCTATCAGAATGACCTTGTACTGACAGTCCAAACTTTTGAAATGTCTGTGAAAGTTACAAATATTGTTTTGTATTGAAATGTATTTAGTAATGTCACAGATGGCATAACATTACTGGTTATGGCTATTTGTAGACTCTGAAGAGAACTAGGGCACCATGGGGCATTGGTGGAGGACGCAGATACAATTCAATGAAGCAATCGACACCAGGAGATGTGGGCCACCAGAGTGGGAACCAGGAGATGTGGGCCACCAACATGTCCCTCGCTTTTTAAAACTGTCTAAGAGTTTTTCTTTGGGTTTCCGGGGTGGTAATATTGCATGGTAATATTCCCCCTTGTGAAGAGCACCTCGTAGGCATAAGGAGTCTTAATTGATCTGAATGGGGTTGCTTCAGCAGCAAGCATTTGGATTTCTACAAGACCCATTCAGATGAATGGATATTGATTTTCAGTCACAGAAATTTCTACGATAAAATCTGTTCCATGAGGGCACCCTTAGGGAAAATCCATCAGAAAATGCATAAAGACTTCCCCCCATGTTATCCTACGCGGTTGAAAAGTGTCAATCCCTGCCCTGTGCTCCGATGCGGAATAACATTCTGCTGCGTAAATAATGATGTGTTTTGGATTTCCTGAAGCAGAATGTCTCCATTCATTTCAATGAGGAATGCAATCCGTACCTGCAGATTTTCTAGCAGATTTTTCTGATAGGTGTGTTATAGGCCACACAATGCAACTTGAAAATTGTTATACAAATTAAATCTTTTTCCAAAAGAAGGGAAGAAAGCCATGTCTCTATTGCCACTTTTTGGACAATAGCTATTGTATAAGTCAATGTTTTACCTAAAACAGGCCTTGAAACATGATTTAGGATTATAGCAAAGCCCGTACCTCATCTGCAGACAGCTGTTTTGGGGTGATTGCCTTTCATTAGTGCAGGGCAGGGAGAACTGGCTTAGCTCAGTGAGAGGCCTTTGTTGGAGATCCTTGGGGTACTATTTCTCCTTGTGGACAGCACCTAGTAAGTATAAGGAGTCTTAGAGTCCAGGCAATGCTCCTCTGGGAAAAGGGTATGCAAATTAGCTAACTTTCCAAAAACTTAAAAATCATAGGGTTTTCCTTCCTCGCATTAAAAACCCCTTTAAAATGAAAACTAAGTCAGTTATTAAAAAAAAAAAAAAAAAAAAGTTATTACAAAATATGACAAGATGGTCTTTACTTTCAAAACAGTGAAGTGGCAAGACATTAAAATTGTTGTTTAAGATGCAATATTTTTGTTACAGTTTCCCAACCAGAAGGAGGACGAGATCTGCAATTCAGAACAAGTGACTGCTTTAATTCAATCACATATCCCTGAAGCAATACTGAAGGAAGATGTTGGTGGAGAACTAGTCTATGTCCTTCCACCATTCAGCGCAGAGATATCAGGTGCCTACCTTTCACTCCTCCGTGATCTGGATTCTAGTCTTAATGATCTTCACATCGGCTGTTATGGCATCTCAGACACCACCATAGAAGAGGTAAGCGTATACAATACATCCACAAGACTCCATTGTATATCAGTGTCATACAACTCTATCAGGTTTGTCATCCATGCACTTAGAAATAGATGCACACATACTGGACAGACACAATCAGTGCCCTCATTATAATGTGAATAAATAATGTCGCTATACAGTGTAATGCACCCATATTGTACAAATGCCTAATGCCACTAAAAAAGGACATGAAAAAAATGTGAATAGGAACTTATACTTATACTATACTTATACAAGCCAGGCCATACACATGAGATACCTGTCAACCAAATGCTTAGTAGGCAGACAGCCATCTCTCTTGTTACCCCCCCCCCCCCCCATACACATGTCTGCATGGACTGAGCATGCATGTGTCCCGAACAGGGAGAGTAGAGAAAGATACTGTTTGATTCCTCTGGCCCATGAACAAAAGCATTGGGCATGTTGAAATCCAACAGCCCAATTCTTATCTTCCCTAGCATCTACCATCGGGAACACTCCCGATACAAAAGATACTTCCTCATACACAAGATCCTCGGCTGAGCCTACTGAAATCGGTCAGTTTGCTTCACATACATTTAATGTGTATAGCTAGTTTACATAACTTTAAAGAGTCACTGTACTTTCACACAATTTAATTTAATTTAATAGACAATGGTGTAACTAGCAAATCTTTAAATTCCTTCATTTAAAAAAAATATGCCTGCATCCAGCTGAAAAAAGCTATAAAGCCACATCCTCGTCTCACTTTCACCTAATTTGCAGTCCACTGCTTATAGATCTGTCTCTAGTCACAGAAGAGGGCAAAGAGGATGTGTGGACTTGTTAGAGCTACTTGAGCTCCTCAGTCTTATAAAAGAACTGCTTCTACACTGCTTGTGAAGGTCACATGAGCCACCTGCCTTTCTGTAGGTGTGATCTCTCCCTCCTTATCTGTTCTGTGAGCTTTTGGAGTTGAAAGCAAACATAGTGGAAAGTAAGGGAAAGAAATTCACAGCAGTTCACTGCTGGCAGATTTCACAGAAGGGAGATGACCCTGCTTGTAAGAGAAATGAATCTAGCTGTGCAGCTGAAGAGGGGAATAATTAGGCTGAAAAAGACATAAAGGGAAACAAAAAAAGACCTATTACTTCACAGTTATGATTGTACAAAAAGGCACTGCGATTATGCAAACTTTTTTGTGAAAACTCAGGTATGCTTTAATGATAAACTTTACTCAACTCAATGAAGAGAGTGGTAGCTATAAGATTTAAGGAAAAGAAATTACCGTATTGCTTTGACTCACCACTATTACAGTTTATATTTGTGTCTCCGCAAGAAAAATAAATATCTTGCCAGTACATTGATTGTCTTGACATTTTCCCTTCACATTGCTTTCCCATTTATAATTAATACTTGCAAAATAAACGTATATTGTGCTGTAACTTAGTGCTTTGGAAACATAATAAAATTAATATTGTCTTCAGCTGTGTGAACATTCCTTGAAATGATTGCCCTTTCAATTGTGCATTTTGAAAACTAAATATATGCAGTCTATTCACATATCGAGAAAGTGTATTTAATTTTTCACAGTACTCCATACAGAAACTGTATACTATATCCAACTGCATTCCTTATTATTATACTGTATCATGCCTATAGCCCAGCGAAATAAGTACATATTTTGACTACCTCCCTATTAGCCTAACCTTTTTTTTTGTATTTCAATACATTATAATGAAGGTTGCCTGAATTAACCACATAAACAGTATCTCTCTTTCTTTTTTTTACTCATTCAGCGATTGGGCATGGTTTAGAAAAAAGGGGCCATGGTCTACTGGAAAGGGGGCATGGCTTAAGCTGCAACAATGCGCACCAAAAAATACGCCAACATTCTGGTGTAAAGTAAACCAACTATTAGATGGTGTAAAGACCAGGGATCAGAAACCTCCGTCACTCCAGCTGTTCTGAAGCTACAACTCCCAGAACCCTCCTTTCA
The DNA here is from genome assembly GCF_014858855.1 of Bufo gargarizans. Taxonomy (NCBI): domain Eukaryota; kingdom Metazoa; phylum Chordata; class Amphibia; order Anura; family Bufonidae; genus Bufo; species Bufo gargarizans. The sequence goes on from NC_058087.1 coordinate 61,965,063, forward strand.
CTTCTATATGAGTTACAAGAACAGCCAATAAAGTGTGCATGCTGGGAGTTGTAGTTTCACAGCACCTGGAGTGCCGAAGATTGCTGATTCCTGGACTAAACAGTCTAAGAGCTCATGCACACGAATGTATTTTTTGTCCGTGTCTGTTCCATTTTTTTTTTTTTGTGGTCTGTATGCGGAACCATTCATTTCATTGGGGCCTCAAAAAACTGAAATGACTCTGTGTGCATTCCATGTCTGTATGTCCGCATGTCCATTCCGCAAAAAATATAGAACATGTCCCATTCTTGTCTGTTTTGCAAACAAGGACAGGCACTGACAGACACAAAGGGATCCGCAAAATAAATAAAAAAGACGCAACACGGGTGTCACCATTTTTTTTTTGCGAAACGCAAAACATATACGGCCGTGTGCATGAGCCCTAAGGGTGCGCCAGATTTATCATCCAGTATCACTTCAATAAGTCTGGCACATTTTTAGATTGTGTAATCTAAATTTACACTGTCTAACAGATAGACAGTATTAGTAAATGCGCCCCAAAGCCTTTCCATCTCACACAATATTGTTTTGGGTTATTCCTGTTTAAAGGAAGTGCGTCATTAGAAAATTACCTATTGTTTAAATCACATTTTTATGTTTATTATTTTTTTTTCATGTCACTGTTATAGAAATTTTATATAATCCTGCAATTTTCACACTGTCCACTAGGCCTACAAAATGTTAAGACTTCCTGACTTTGAGAGAAGCTACAATGGACAGTAGCTGACCCCATTGACATCCATGGGGGAGTTTTCTAGGCATGCCGTGATTTAAGCAATAGGTCATTTTCTGATTTCACTAGTGACTCACGTATCAACGTTTTTGCATAGATACATAGCTGTAGCTCACCTGATTTAATTATTTTTATTTTTTAATTTTTTTATGCAAGGGTCCATTTCCGAGTTGTTATAATTTTTCTTAATATGCAAATTCAACCTTTGGTGCAATGAGGGGGTCACTGTTGCTCATGTTGCATCCAATCTCGACTCCTTTCTGTGGCCAGCCCCTCCCTGGCTGCTTTGATTGACATGGCTAGGAAATGGCAAAAGCAGAGAGTGGAACTTGGGTGCAACTAGGGCAATGGTGACGTCCTCTCTGCACTAAAGGCCTAATTTGCATATTATGAAGAAATATCTCAGGAACAGTAGCAGTACCACCAGAGGGGAAATGAAGCATTACATGGTATTTATTAAAATCAATGGACTGCCCGTGAAATATACAGAAAATGTGGGTCCTCTTAAGTGACTTTTGTATAATGTAAAATAAATTACCTAATTGAAAGATGAATGTGAAGGAACATAAAGAACTTTTAACGAGTCAATTCAGCCTGGCCTTCCCAAAAATACCCGCTAAATATCTAATACACTGGTTTATTGAATTTCTTTTCTTGTAGGTATTCCTTAAACTAACTGATGGGCTGGATGAAGACGAAGGCATATCTTCCACAGCTGTTCTTATCTCTAACAAGGATCATCTTATGGTGGATGATGAATCTTCTACAAATTCATACAGTTTTTTGGACAGAGATGGTATGATTTACAGAAACTAGTTTTATAGACTACATAGATAGCTCAGAAAATATTTAAAAAAACTATGGGGCACATTTATTAAGACCGGCGTTTTAGACACCGGTTATAGTAAAGGCCCATAGCTGGCGGTGGATCTGCCGAATTTATGAGGAGGCGCTGGCCTCTCCCTCCGGTGCATCCAGCACCAGTTCTAAATGTAAGACAACTTCCGAGCTGTCTTACATTTAGACCGTTTTCTGTGCCTAAAAAACTTTTTCTATGCCCTTTCCCCACCCACGCCACTACCACACTTTTAGACCTGGCATGAGCAGGAAAAAGTCGCAAATGTCAGATCTATGTATCTAATACGCCTAATTCAGATTAATTAATGACCCCTTGTATATATATATATATATATATATCTTAGTGATGACCTATTCTGGGGAAGGTCATCTGTTAAATCCTAAAAAGACCTTTTTAAAGAAGCATTCCCACAAGAATGTGTATTCCCTAGTCCGTTAGAAAGGTACATGAGATAATCTGTAGTGAAGGTAACCTTTTTACCAGTGGCTGTATTTCGGAGTTATCCGCTCCCTTCTGGTACTCAGCTGTGTCATGTGACCAACACTCTGACTATTAAACTGACACAGCGTCGTATGTGTGCACAGGAAGTCAGTTTCTCTATTCATTCCTATGAGACTGACATTGAGGCTGAATAGAGAAACTGACTTCCTGTCCTGTGTCAGTTGGAGATCTGAGTGCTGGTCGCATGGCACACCTAAGGAGCAGAAGGAAGAGAATAACTCATAACTACAGCTACCAGTAGAAAGATTACCTTTGCTACAGTTTACACCATGCACCTTTTTAACAGGCCAGAGAATAACATTTTTTGTAGGAGGAGTGCTTCTTTAAGCATTGATAGAGGTTAGATCCCAGAACACTCAAGGTAGGTGCAGAGGAAATCTAACATCCATATCATAGGTAAATATGTACGTAGTAGGAAGTACTAAAGGACATAAAAATAGCCTCACCTTGTGAGTGGCGATACTGTGGATTAGTAGTCTACCATTCCATTTCATTTGCCAACACACCTCAATTGCATCTTACAGCTATATCAAGCAGCATCCTGTGATTCAGTGAGTCACTTGAAAAGGTATCAGATAGCCTTGTTGAATTGCTTAAGTGATGCATTAATCTAATGGTTTTCTCAAACAATTCATGTCCTTATCAATTCTATGTTTTTGCTGTTTTTGTATGGTTACACAGATCAACCACTGACCAGGAGGGGACGTGTAACCGGTTTCAAGCTGATGTTCAAGAAAGTCATGGCCATGTTTATAAAGAGGTTCCACAACTCCAAGAGAAATTGGAAGGGTTTGATTTCTCAAATTCTGCTTCCAGTATTGTTTGTCATCGCTGCCATGGGATTGGGATCACTCTCAATGGGATATGTAGACTACCCAGAGCTGTTATTGTCTCCAGAGTTGTATGGCAGCACAGAACAAGCTGTAGTGTTTGGGTGAGTAAGAGTGACTTATTTCCATTTTGTTTTGTCAACTAAGGCCTCATGCCCCATGCAAGTAGCCTGCACAGAACCCATGCAGGTTTGTACCACCCCACCTCAATATAGTACCCTTTTACACAACTGTATAATCTAGATGATCTCCCTCAGGAGCAGTCTGTTGGATTTATACTGTAACAAGGCCTACTAGAGATGATGTGGACCCACTGGGTTACTAATAGAATTAGGGTAGGGTTAAACCCGGAAGGTAGTCCAAGAAATTATAAATTCTTCCCACCTAATCCCCCACAAAGGGATGTGGATTTTCCTATGCTGATGTGGACACCTGGTTGTGGGGCAGACAGGAATAATAGTCAGGTGAAAAATGGATCAAGGTAGGTGTTCAGTTGTAAACAGTAGTAAGGTGGAGGTCAGGACAGCCCGCAGATGAGGCCTAATATAGAGTATGCAGATTTTTCAGACAGCAGGAATTGTAATGAACCTTATAGCTTAGTCACTGAGCAGTGGGGAAAGGGTCCCTAATAAATAAGCCTGGTCATTACTTGGAGTCAGCGTCCAATGGTGCATGCCAGGCCTCTAAGAAGGTAGGAGCCAGAGCACATATGCCTGACAGACATTGGGATGCAGCAGGAGTGCAGAAGCAGGAGCAAAGCAGCGGTCACTGGGACAGGTGAACCCACAAACCATGACGTATATGATGAGAGAAAAAAGGGAGCTACACAGGTCTGTGGGTAGTGAGGTGCTTTTCATTTGAAGAACCAAAAAAACAACCAGCCATCTGAAAGGATTATATCATTTAGATAAATGTGCATAGAAAGTGCATCAGAACAGCCGTTACCTAACTTGTCAGGACTCTACTCTTTCTTTTGCTTCTTGGTTTATGACAGTACATTTTTCATGTTTTGCTTAATTGCATTTTGATTCATTTTGTAGAATTTCTGATAACAAGAGTCAAGACCTGGTGAATGCAATGAATTCATTTCCTGGCTTAGACAACGCCTGCCTGGACCAAAAAATGTAAGTTCAGGAGCACACCATTTGCCTCAGCCACTGTTTTAAATGGGTTTTTGAGAGTTCACTATTTTGTTGGCCTATCCTCAGGATAGGATATCTGACCTCTGGTGGTCCGACTCCAGAAACCCCTGCTGATCACCTGTTTGAAGAAGCGGCCTCCTAAAAGCTTACCAAGCGCAGCGATATACACTATATAGAGGTTGTGCTTGGTATTGCAGTCCCATTCACTTGAATGGGACTGATCTGCAAATAGGCCATGTGACCGATGAACGTGACGTCACTGACCCTGGAAGAGGCTGCAGCGCTCGTCGGAGTGCCATGGCTGATTGGGGTGCCAGAAGTTGGACCCCCTCCCCGATCACATACTGATAAACTATTCTGAGGATAGGCCATCAATATTGAATTCCCGGATAATCGCTTTAACTAAATGAACATTTACAAGGTCCATTGTGTATACTGGACAAACAGGAAAAGATTTAATGTCTGGTATGCTCCTATCCTGGAAATTCTAGCTGATTCACTGGTTTGAGCTGTAAGATGTCACTGCTGTAGAGGGTTAAATAAATCTAACTTATGAAAATGACTTTGCTATTATATAAATGAGTGAAAAGGTCTGATAAAAAAGAATTTGCTGAAAAAATCAATGTACAATTAAAAAATATACAGCATAAAGGATAAAGTCCTCTCTACCGTAAATTCTAAAAATATTAAAAGTTACTAAGGGTTTCCATGACTATATAAAAACTCAAGGTCAAAGACAGAGTACATTCATACAGACAATGGAACCCAAAAGTGTTTTTCTAATAATCTTCATGATGCGTACATTAATCCTTACTTACACTCCTCAACTGCGGAGGAACCTCTTTCTGAAAAGTAAAGTCCAATATCCATAAGAAACATTATTATCCTTTGTAAAGGAGGTCAGCAGCATCTGAGATGTGTATCATGTCGTTGGGCATAGAACTGTATAATATACACTGCAAACTGCTGAAGAACCTCTTACGGAAAAAAAAGAGGCAGCACTGCACGTGAGTTGATCAGTGATACACGAGAAGGAGCTTTCTGCAAAAGCAATCTGCTGCTTCTGCAGGAAGAGATAAGTCAGGTAATGACATCAGATTGGGATACGTTTTACAAATTTTATGTCCATTGACCTGGTACTACAGTATAAAAAGTTACACCTAAACAATACATGAATGGCATACAGAAGTATTTTGGCCAAAGTATTTCATTCAGTAACAAAAATGACTGTACGTAAGAAAAACTGCATATTTAACAGATTACAAAAAGATGTGGAATGATGTCTTACATCTGTTACTCTCTTTGTAGGCAATGCTTGGCTGAAACCAGTTTGGGGTCATGGACCTACGTAGGCAACCAGACACTCACATATGGTGCCTGCAACTGCTCAACTGGATCTATGGTAGGTGTAAAGAGGCCGAGTGAATTCGGCTTCTGACATGTAGATCTGGAAATATCCGGGCTGCTACAAGATGACATCAATGTGTCTTTAGAAAGGCTTATCTGTGGTACTGCACTAGTTTCTAACTATTCACAAAAATGTACATAAAATAGTTAGAAATTAATATCATTATTTGATTATCATTACATTTCACTGTAGTCTGTGCACAATCAATGATCACAATGTACACATTGCCATAGATGTCAAAAACAAGATACCTGGTTTATCCTGTCACCTGTGACATATGGAGTGAAATGATGCCATTTATAACGTCACAATGACCAATGCACCTGGATACAAAGTTATGGACAGGTGGGGCAAGGGTTTCTTTTCATAATGGAGCCAGGACAGTCACCGTCAATCAGTTTTTTAACCAGATCCCAAGGGTTGATGATGGATCTCATGGAATTTTAATGAAGCCTGTTTAGGTTTTCATTTTGGTTCTGGTATTTTTGACAGCAAGAATATCGCTGAAAACTCTACTGCTCTTGCTGTAAAAAATAAATAAAATGGAGCCCCTTATCGGAAGAGCATAATACAAACTCAAAGAGGTTGTCCCGGATTTTGATATCGATGGCCTATCTTCAGGATATTGGGCCGTGGATGAAGCCTGTAATAACAGCGCTGCTCCCATTCACTCCCACTACACAATGGTTGGAGCAGTGTAGTTCCAGCACCAACCTCCAGTGCTAGAGCTACTCTGAAACATCTGGTTGGTGGGGGTGTGAGGTGTCAAACTCCTCCCATCCATATTCAAATCTTGGAATACTCCTTTAAGTCTGCTGTTGTGGTTTCCCGTAAAACTATTTAAATTTATCATACATTATGAATGGAAAATACCTAATATTAATTGTAGAAAACTATATGATATGCTTAGAGGGCAGTTACAACCTAAAGTCGTTGTCTAGTATAGAAAATCTGTGGTCACAAAAGTCCCTCATTTGAGGCTCACATCAATTAACCACAGTGGAAAAGAACTACAAAAAGGTCTCTCGCTCTCTCTTTCTGGAGGATCTAGCATGTTCAAATTCTGCTCTGGCCCCCACCACTGTACCCTGTGGGTCCCTACTGCTCTGTTGTTGTGAAGTGTATCTATAGTAATGTTTTACCTATTGTGATGTCACCAGTACCTTTTTTTATAACACACAAAATTCAGAATACCAGAGCTGCAGAGACCACTTGGGAACTTTTTATAATATGATTTTTACAAATTTTCTAAAATACCTTTAATGGCACATTTGCAATATTCATGAAATATTGATTATGCAGCACCATAGTTATATATATACTGCATATATTTGTATCATGTTTTGCATCTGTTGTGTTGTTTCATTCAGATATGTAATGCCCCTGATGCCATTCCTCCCCATCGGATGACTTACTCTAAACAGATGATGTACAATCTCACAGGGCAAAGCATGGAGGGCTATCTCCTCACAACGGCATTGCAGTTTGTCCAAAGACGGTAAGTTTGTGCACTGTAACTCACTATCTTACTGCATTACGTTGTATTTTTAACGCCATTCTATCCATTGTTAGTTAGTTAGGCTGTAATGTCATGTATTTAAAGGGAACCTGTCACATTGAACCAGGTGTCTGAGCAGAAGGCAGCATGTTATAGGGCAAGAGGAGCTGAGCAGATTGATATATGGTTTTATGGGAAAAGATTCAGTAAAACTTGTAATTTTTCCATATATATAACCATGCTCATTTTGAGCTTTGAAGTCCAGGAGGCGGTCCTATCAGTGATTGATGACCCTCCCTCTATGACTGTGTATACAAAGATCGCTATCAATTACTATAGGACCGCCTTGACTTCAAAGCTCAGAATGAGCATGGTTATACATGAAAAAATGACAAGTTTTACTGAATCTTTTCCCATAAAGCTATATATCAATCTGCTCCGCTCCTCCTGCTCTATAACATGCCGCCTGCAGACTAATTCACATTTTCATGGTAACAGGTTCCCTTTAAGATATTCTGTGTTTCAGATTCATTCTTAAACGTATTACAAATGAAACATAATAGCGCAATCTAAGGTGCCATGGAAATGAAGATGATAAGCATTGCTTTTCACTTTTTTGTAATGTAAATTCTTGAATCGCTTGTCATACAGAACTGCAATTTACCCAGAAGCATACAGATATAGCAGATATGTGGATATATTTATGAATACAAAGATCTGCTTCTAAGGTGTAAGCAAGAATGGAATTTTCCCCCCTTTTGTTTCCACAAACATGTATATGTCCACACTGGAGGAAAACACGAAAACAATTGGTATAATCTCTGCGTTGACATCTTTAGCCTAGTTTTTTCATATCTCCTTGGAGACATAACATGTTCAGAAACATATGCAATAACAGCAGGTGTGCCCTCACGGTGAAGTGTACTCACATCCCGCTTTGTTTCCAGAGATAGCTCCATGTAATCAGGTTCTTCAATCCCACAAAGAGATTTACATGGAAGATGTTCTTAAAGGGGTTGTACCAAGTTTTCAAGTTATCATCTACCACAGGATAGGGGTGTATTGGTAACAAATACACCATTTTAGGTTCAGATACTCTTTAAAGGGAACCTGTCATCAGCTTTATGCTGACCTCACTGACAGCATAAAATAGTGACAGAAATGCTGATGTCAGCGGTGTGTCACTCATGAACTAAAGGTAAGTGGTTGCTGAGAACCAGCATCATAATCATTGCAGCCCAGGCTTTGAAAAGAGTCAAATCTACCTGAGAAGAGTCCTGGTTATTCATAATCTCCTGCTCTCTCACCCATCTGCTGATGATTGGCAGTTCTCTCCTAGCGAGAAAGGAAGAAAACTAGGTAGAAGACTGTCCATTATCAGCAGGTGGGCAGGAGAGCAGGAATTCATCAATAACCATGACTCTTCTCAGGTGGCCGCGACTCTTTTCCAGGCCCAGTCTGCAATGATTGTGATGTTGGTTCTCGGCAACCACTTACTTTTGACTTTTAAATGACCGACCACTGAAATCAACTCACCTGTCTCTACTTTATGCTGCCGTTAGTATGGGTAGCATAAAGTTGATGACAGGTTCCCTTTAAAGAGAGACTACACACACCACTTTAAAAATAGTAAAATATATACCTGTAAGAAAATTTACTAAGGTAATAGTGATAATCGGGCAAATGTATGTCCTTTTTTTTTTTTTTTTTAAGCAAATTAGGTAAATACAAAGTTAAAACACAATACATAATTACTGATTACATAATTACAATCACACTTCCTCTAGAGTCATGACTACATCTAGAATAAAGGTACTTACATCACCTATTGAGTTGACCTCATCTGACAGCAACACACATCAGCTAGGGAACCTATTTCAGCTAAAGCAGTCAGAGGCTCAATTGGGAAAACACCAATTTTCCAATGCAGGGGACGTCTCCCTCATAGGTGAACTCCAAATGCTTTTCGAGAGTCCCAACTTTTATACCAGTTGAATAAAGAGCTTCGCCCCCTAATGGAATGTAGCCAGCTAATGCAATCCATAAGGGTCACTGTGTATATCTTGTTTTATCTATAATTTTTTCCGGGTGGCCAATTCCCAAATCTGCAATAAATCAGAATACCAAGATAACCTTAACAGACAATGCTAACTCTTTTGCATACACATTTCCAAACAGATCTTTTTGTCAATCTTCAGGTCATCAGATAAATGGTATAATACCTTTTACACATTTCAGACATTTCTCTTTGCATAGTCTATCAGATAACATGTGTCTTCCACAAATATTCCACACCAGTTTCTTTGTTCATTTCATCAAACAGAAATGGACAATGTCTTAAACAATTACGCCAGACAGATATTTAATTTATACATAGGTCGGGATACTTTTATCAAACCCAATGGATTCCAAATGATCAGAGACTGCATTTTCACACTTCATAGGGGATAACTAACTGATCGGTGAGGCTTTGAATACTGGGACACCCCCCCCCCCCAACACACACAATCCTTAGAAAGGGGATGGCCTACTGCTGGCCATCAGGATGGGGAAACAGGACCCCTGTTCTTGGGAGTGGGTGGCAGCCCCAGCGGTTGGACCGCCATCAATCGGTTCGTTATAACCTATCCTGTGGATACGGGATAAGTTAAACTAAAATATCAAATGAAATGAAGGGGGCTACATCTAACCCACATCTGTCCATGGGTTGTTTCTGGTATTGCAGCTTCAAATCCATTAAAGGGATATTCCCATCTGGGAAATTTATGGCATATCGCTAGAATATGTCATAAATATGTGATAGGTGAGGGTCCCACCTCTGGGACTCACTTCTATCTTCAGAATGGTGCCCTGAAGTAAAGGGAGTGCAAGCCACGTGCTTGCGCAGCTACCCTCCATTCACTACTATGAATGGAGGGGTGGCCAGCACTTGCATGACTTACTAACCTTTCACTGCCATGAGACTTTTGAAAATATATGAGAGGGATATTGAGGATAATTATAATATGACTGTGATAATAATGAGAAGGCTTTGTCTGTATGTTTGTGTGTAGGTATGGAGGATGGAGTTTTGGCATTCCTACATCACAGATCACTAGTCTTTTACCAGTGCCTGAAAACCTGACTCTGAGCAAGGTAATACATCAAGATGATGACCTTAAGTCTAAGGAATGCTTACTTTACTTCTGTGCTATAGTTAGTAATCAAGTGTTTTTATTTTAAAAGTGGTCTTGACAATATCTGCTTTTTCTACACTGGACTTCTTGGAAAATATCTGTCTGCTTTTTATGTTTTTATTTAGTTTCTACAAAAGTTCACTGATTTCATTTCTAGAAAACCTTCAATTTTGTTGGGAAATATGCTTTGCAAAAAACAGTTGTAAATTCTCAATTATGATATAGTATTACTGTACTGTACTGATGAACGGTAATTGATTCAGTAAAAATTTTTTTTTATTAATTTGTGTATTTTAACTTGTCAGCCTAAAATTGTTAAATATGCTCTTATTGTTAACTGGGCAATAATTAAAAACTATGGTTGGCAACCTCTTTAAAGGGACACTTCAAGAAAAAAAAATTCACATTAGGCTTCAGGCACATGAGTGTATCCATTTTGCAGTTCACAAACAATGGATTCGCCAAAATACGGACACCGTCTGTGTGCAATTTTCTCACTCCCTTCACTAGAAGTGGCTATTCTTGTCCACAAAATGGACAAGAATAGGACATGTTCTATATTTAATTGAACAGCACAGCACATGGATGACATTTTTGCAGAACCATAGAAATGAATGGGTTCATGTGCGATCCTCAAACAATGTGGATCAGACACAGATACAAAATACGGTCCAGTGCATGAGGCCTCAACTGGGGAATGAACAGAACACTTACATAGTGCCCTCCTTTTCATTCCCGGATCCTCCTCTATCATCCAAAATGGCTGCGTGATGAACCCTATGAATTGGTAGCCGTAGAGACTTCCTACGTGTCCAGCCCTGCTCTCGGATTGGCCAATCCAAAATTAGCTAGAAGTGTCTTGGACTACCAAATGCACAGTATGCATAAGGCATTCTGAGAAGTTGGGCAAGCCATCTTGGATGGCACAAGAGGAGCTCTGGGACTGATGGACCTTCAGCTAAAAACAGAAAAGGAGGGCACCATGTAAGTATTCTGTTCATTCCTTAGAATTTTCTTGAACTGGAGGGTCAATGAAATATGGCAGCGGCTGCTACCCACAGGTCCAGCTCTCAAGATTCCCTGGCAAACTTCAGATTTTTTTGGGGCGGAAGGTTGCCATCACCTGATCATTCAGATGTCCAGTGGCTCTGCTCTCTTATCTTGTAGGGGAAGGTTAAGAGTGTGGCTGCCTCCCTACAATTGTCATATGTCTGGATGGGACAACCCTTTTTATATAGTTACTTGTAAAATGGTGGTTAACCATAATTTTTGGGTATATTTTTGTAACTAAGTGATATCTAGACATGCCCTACTATCACTACTGCAATATTTTTGTGGTTAGATTAAATTTGCCATTAGATTTTAGACTTTATACATTATATTACCTATTCCTTCCTGGATCTGTTTCCTAATAATTTCTCCTGGCTATTTCTCTTGGTGTCCAGGTGTGGTACAACAATGAGGGTCCTCACAGTCTGCCATCTTTCCTGAACAGCTTCAGCAACTTCCTTTTGAAGGCCAATCGGCAGCCCAATGATACTTCACAATACAGTAAGTAAAATTAAACCATATCAAATAATCTGAGAAAAAAAGCTGAAAATAACATCGCCAGGTTTATTCTGCTATCATAAGCTGAAGCGATCAAGATTCTTGGCGCAAACTAGGACAACTAGTACATAAAAGTTCAGTATCCGACATTTTATGTAAAATTGATGCTTGATGCCAGTGTTTGAAGTTACGTGAATGTACCAAGGTACCTCCATGGGTTGAATATGAATAAGCAGCACGCTGTTCACACAGCTGTAGCCTAGTTCATATGCAAGGCAAATATCCCCCAGCCCCTGTAGTGCTAAAAAGACTTGAATCTGTTTTTCCTTCGTGTCCCTCATTATAGGGTCTAAATATGCATTTTTCTAGTAAAGATGTCGTCGTCTACATCGCTAAAACGCTCAATTTTCCATTTGAAACATAGGCCTCTAATTAAATGCCGAAACCTCCCTCTGAGCAATAGGCAAAAGTTTAGTCCCTGCAAACAACAGTAGTGGTGGAAGTGATTCTTGGAGGACTTGTGATTATTTTCACAGAGAAAATAAAGCATTTTGATGATCTCTAGACACCGCTTATTTTCCATAAACACGTTAGATTTAGGCCTGCATTTATCTTGCAGTGAGAAGCCATTATGTAAGTCCTGCATTCAATCCCACTGACATTACAGCTTAATTATACCACTATCCATCATGATTATAGCTTTTAGTCTCTCCTCCAGATCGCCAGGGAGATTCCCTTGAGTCAGTTTCCTAACTACTCCTGCACTTGTGCAACTGTTCTGCTAAAAATAACCAGGCATTATCTCAGATATAATACAGATGCTTCGCTCTTCATGGGTCATCTTCAGAAGGAGCTTTCACTGTATGAACCAGAATCTGAGCCAGGACAAATGTATTCATGGATTGTAAGCTCTTGCAAGAAGGGCTCTCATTTCTCTTGTTTTAATTATTGACCTTGTTTGTTGCTATGTTCTTTATGACTCTGTTTGAGTCCCCTGAATGTAAGCGCTGTGGAATATGTTGGCACTATATAAAGATTATTATTCTTATATTAAAATTGTCTAGAATGTGCATAAGAATAATTTTCTTATCTGGCACAATATAAAGTAGATTTCTACTACTACAAAAAAGAAGGACCCATAACTAAACAGTGCCACATTCCTGGTGCTGTCTGTGATATGCTGTACCTACACAACCCATAACCTCCTGTAGCCCATCCCCATTGCCAGGACACATGCTTCACCTGACAGCAGACATAAATCTAGTAAGTTACAAAAAACTAAGATTATAAAGGGGTTGTCCAAATTTAAAAAAATAAATGAAATAAAATCTATAGTAAAATAATAAAAAGTTATACTCACCGTTCCGAACCCCATTACGCCGCAGCTGATGACATCATGTTGTTTTTGCAGAAATGACTTCCTGTATACTGCATGTGACCACAGCAACCAATCACTGTCCTCAGCATAAAAAGGCACAAGACCGCGCATGTCAATAATTGGCTGCAGTGGTCATGAGCAGTATAAAGGCACATTACTTCTGCAGTCATGAAAACAAAGCCTACCATCAGAGGATCGGGCGGCAGCGCTGGAACGGAGAGGGTTCAGTGATTATAACTTCTTTTTACTATTTAAATATCATTTTACGATACATTTTGGAACCCAACAATGCTTTAAAGAGGGTACACCTTGAGAGCATTTTTTATTTTCTTCAAAAATCATACTTGTACTGTATTTTGAGAGCTAGCATGATGGATTTTACACTGAATGGGACTGCGCAGGCTGCAATGTATGAGAATACATACAGGCTGCAGAAGACAAAAATGATTTTCAGCCAAAAATATTTGCATTACAGTAAATGAATGCCCCCAATGATGGCCATAACCTTTTAGAATCTGAAGCAAGATGATTGATTGGTTGACTAGTCCTATGACATACATTGAATGCAGATTAGCATTGCTGTGAACAGAAGCCCTGACGAAACCAGAAGTGTAGTTCACAAAGCTTATTTGGAAATGTGTTTGCTAACCTGGACACTTTTCTTCCCAAAGTCCATCTGGCACCACACTGACCCTAAGATTACTACGTAGATCTTTTTTCATCCCAGAAGGTTTTATTTCTTGAAGCACAGGGCTGGTCTTCTAGTTACTTCTGATTGCCATTCATACTGTACAAGTTATTGCCCTTAGTGCTGTGCTCTCTGTTCCTTTACTTTCCCATTGGGAATAAACGACAGACTATGCTACAATGAATGGCGATAAACTACTCTGAAGTATAATGCATCAAAAATCCCTCCTAGTAGAAGAGCTTTTGATACTTGAAAAAGGAGGGATTAAAATGGGCAGATAAAAGTCTGCTGCAGCTTTAGTGATTTGAAAGGAAATCAAATCCTATTTTCGAGGTTGGACTTAGACTTCCTAAAAAAATAATAATAAAAAGTCCAATAAAGGGGATTTTCACCCTGCCACTTTCCAGCTTTAACCCTGCCACTTTCCAGCTTTAGAACTCTGCTTCAGGGGCTTGGCCAGGACATTTAGATTTCAATGCAATTTTCAACTTAAAAAACAAATTAACAAAGGAACTACAGCATCCATTGTACAGATCTGAATCGGTAGGGAATCTGTCGGTCTAGCAAGAGTGCCTACTGTCTTAAGAGTGGAGGTCTTGGCTCTGTGGTCAGTGCACTATTCTGTATTTGTAACATATTAAGGACGATTTATAATGAGGGGAATTTTTGCAGGAGTCTGTGTTGTTGTAATTTGTAGCAACTGTATCAAAAGTTAGTGTTTAATATGCTTAGTCCATGTTATTCCCAGGAGCAGATTTGGTATTCATGGGGCCCCAAGCAAAGTCCCCCCCCCCCCCCCCCCCCCCGATTTCTGGGGCCAGAAGCATTTGCTTGGTTTGCATGGCAGGGTAAAGTCTTTCCTTATCTACGATAGTAAGATTGTAACAATTTTTGAAACTTTTTTAACAAGTCACAGTTGATAAATGTGGCTTAGGTCCGCTGGAGAAATTAACCGTGACCACTTTGTCAAGTCATTTTTTCACTCCACATAACCATGTGACATTCTCCAGAATGTCCAATCTTTTATTGAGTTCGGCAGACTTCTTAAATAAGACCTGTCACCACTCCCGACATAGCAAATACTTGTATTCAAAATAATTAAAAGTTATACTCACCAATCTGAACCCCCTTATGTCGCAGCGATGACATCGTGTTGTTTTTGCAGCAATGACATCCTGTATACTGCATGTGACCACAGCAACCAATCACTGTCCTCAGCAATAAACGGCACAAGACCACTCATGTCAATAATTGGCTGCAGTGGTCATCATGAGCAGTATAAAGGCACATTACTTCTGCAGTCACGAAAACAAAGCCCATCATCAGAGGATCGGGCAGCAGCTCTGGAACGGAGAGGGTTCAGTAATTATAATTTTTTGGTACTATTTTATTTTACAATTCATTTTGGAACCAAACAATGCATTTTTTTATTTTCTTGAAAAATCACTTCTGTTTCTTGAGAACCTTTTCTTAGAACTTTACATTGTGCTCCGTTCCTCTGCTGTTTCTCCTGTGTGAATAAACGTAGGAATAAATTAATTGCTGACAGTTTCAAAATGTGTAGAGACACACCCTATAGACAAGAAGCAAGGTAACATCCAGTTTACCCATACATATCCAGGAGGAATAGCAGAAGTATTATACCATAGTTTTAAGAAAAGCTTCCCCAAAATAATTTGGTGTAAAATAGAAGCGTCAGGAGAATCGACAAGTCCACTTATTTACACAATGTCTAACTGTAGAGCTGTCTGATGGTCCTATCCTTAAAAACCAAGAAATATAGGTGTGTTCATGTTCACAGCCTACTGAAGAAGTCTTTGATACAATCTATTCATTCCTTCATCTAGTTGCTGGTCATCCTTCTCTTTCCCTATAATTCAAAGCGCAACGATCTCTCATGAACATAATAAGAACATAATGAGATTCAGTCCAGTCATTTGTGCTTCTTGTGACTTCTCTAAGGGGTGCGGAGGAAGGATTGCAGTGACCTAATTGGTTGCTATGGGCAAGTCCTACGCACTATTATACAATTGCATCTGTTACTTACGGTATATTGTATGTGTTGATTTCAATCATGTGCTGCACAGCCTATTTCCTTGCTACACTATATGATAGATCATTAAAAGCACTAAGCGTGACTATAAAATATTTTGTTTTCAACAGGCATTTCAGTCTACAACAAGCCTCTCTCTGGAAATGTAGCACAAGGAACTATGTAAGAACATTTCAATTCATTTTCTAATTACATACATATTCAATATTTAGATTCTGACCAAATTATCCTACATTGATTTCTAGCTGCAGGGTTCTAGTCCGGGTTCACAATCAGTATCAAAGCATGATTGTTTGCGATGTTTCTGAATATTTGTTCCAAGCCTGTACGTTTATATCTAAAACTTTTGTGATTCATTCCCGCACAAATCATTCAAAATGGATCAGAAGACAGAGAAGGCCTCTGCCACCAAAAAGGGATAATTTTTGGGCCTTTTGTTTAATTGAAAAAAATCTGACAGTGTAGTATTTTTTTAACCAGACTGCCTGCTACCACCGGCTACCATCTGTTTACCCATAGTCATATATGTCACTGTCACTAATACTGTCTTGATGTTAAACAGCTTGAAAGAGCACATCGCTAATGTCAGTCAGCTATATAACAATCATTCTGATGGTAGAAGCCCTTTAAACATTAGATGGTTGGCTGGCCCTGCTGAACTTGTTGGGCTTTCGCCAACATTAAAGGGGAATTGATAATGATGACCCATCCTCAGAATAGATCATCATTATCCCATTGGTATGGAACTGCCAATCACCTGTTCATTCATCAGAGCTGCCTGCTAAAAAGTAAAACAAAAAATCTTTATTGAAAATCTAAATAAAACGTATAATACCAGTGACTATGTCCAATATAGTCCTATTCCGCTGGGCATTGGGAGTGGGAGGTTTCTGAACAAATGTATTGCTCCTCTCTACTACAGCCCAAACTATAATATGTAACTACTTGGTCAGTCTCACTAACCACTATTCCCCCATATCAAGGCAGGGCTAGATCAATGGCATCATATGACCTTAATATACGTCTATCTATCCAATGCTACTGTTGCCCTGTTTAGCATGTCACGCAAGTCATAGGGCTCGTTTCTATCAGCGGCAACATGCACTCAATGATAGACATTCATGGATCTCATCCCTGCATTCAACTTTGGTGAGTCAAATATCGGTCAATGCTGCTGCCCCCTGTAACTCGCCCACCAGGCTACTAATCTATCCTTTGCTACGCTCAATGCGTTTGCCACTCATCAGGAGCTAGCATAAAAGTATGGACAGTATCATAGGTAACATGCTGCAGTCCTCTGATGGCGTGCGTGCAGCTATCGTAGCCTCCGGCAGTATGCTTTATTTTGATTTTCAATAAAGATTTTTAGTTTTAGTTTTTAGCACTATCATTCAGGCAGTAAACAGTTAATTATATGGATAGACGCAAAATCTTTGTATATCTTTATTTTTCAGTTAAACTCTTCCACCGGAGCTCTGATGAGTGCTGCGGGTCCGAGCAGCTTTCCAAGAACAGTGCCATACATTGTATAGTGGCTGTGCTTGGTATTGCAGACCCGTGAATGGGGCTACTGTGAAACTAGGCCATGTACAATGAAGTCACTTGGTCTAGGAAGAGACGGTGGTGCGGTCTCTTCTAACAGCTGATCATCGGGGGTCCTGGGTGACGGACCCCCGCCAATCTGATATTGATGACCTATAGGTCATCAATATAAATACCTGTATAACCCCTTTAATATATATGGCCAGCCTTTCTCATTTTTAATCATATTCATAACTTGTAAGTAGACTTGTGTAGACAGTGGCACCAATGTTAGTATAATTGCACCTAATTGCACAATCAGACATATTTTTTGTCTGGAAAAGTCATGTGGTCTGCCATAAACTACTCAGGTTTACAGATATTCCACCCGCTATTGCAATATGATATAAATGTCATGTTATAAAAACATTGAACATGGATGGGAAAGCATATTAACTACAAATAATAACTAAAAAATAGGCAATGTATGGTCTCATATAGCTACATAGTCGTAAAAATGAAAACAAGACTACTGGAATGAGGAAGGATGAAAATGAAAAAATTCATACAATAAACATAGCACCTATAAAACACCGATTTAGGTGCATCATGGTGGGCTCTGAGAATGACCACTGCATAGCCAGTGATGATCCACTAATGACCATACATCTTTGGCTGGTAAAAAGAGGTGGAGGGCAACTCCCAGAACCATTTGTACCCCTGATTTGGATCTGTGCAGTAAATAAATCAGAAATCACTAGGTTATAACCTTATGTGTCTAGCATAATAAGCTAGGTGTCCATTAAAGCAAATATGTAGTATTTATCCCGAAGGTATAGTAAATGCTATATAAATATATCTACTATATTGCCCATTAAAATTATTTGGAACATTGCAGATCAGTAGTTACTTAATTAGAGATCTCAAAAATGATTTCTTCTTCTTGTAATTTAGCAGTTAGTGAAAGTCATAGCACAAAAAAAGGAATCCAGGAGCAAAGCCTGCATACCAACGTTTCAGCCTCACACTAAATATATTGCCATCTTTTATGTAGCCTCGTTGCTCCTCTGGGATTCCAGATTTCTAGAAATTTTCTCTTTCTGTTAGGGCTTTAATACATTTCTGGGTATTATGGTCACACTCATAATTTAAAAGCTGTGCCGCAGTAATGCAGAAGATATATTTACCTGTCTGGTTTTCCAGGCGCTATTATTTATCTCTTTAACAACTGTGTAGCAGTCCGCTCTGTGTTTTTATTCAAAAGTAATAGCTGATAAATGAGGAACCCAAGATCTGAAAAGCTACGATCTGATGAGTGCTTAATCCCACCTCATTCTTCTCTCTTTGCAGAACCAGCACCCTGGTGAATACACTGGTGGCACTATCGGTTTTGGTTGGCTACTCAATCACCACTGCAAGTTTTGTCATCTATGTGGTAAAAGAGTATGATAATGGGTCAAAGAGGTTACAGCACATTGCTGGGATTGGGAAAGCCTGCTACTGGCTGACAAATTTCCTTTATGACTTGGTAAGTATGCATCTTACAAAGCATACAAAGTCTATCTACCTATATCTATCTTTATCTATCTATCTATCTATCTTTTATACTAATATTACAATGTTATCGCTGACTGATAATAACATTGATTATCTTGCTACAATGCCACCTTTCAAGCCTTGGGAATATATTAGGCAGCAGGTGAACAGTTGGTTATTGCGTTAGAAGCAAAAAAAAAATGGGAAAGCGAAAGGAGTGATGACTAATTACTAATTCAGAGCTTCTCCAAAACAGCAAGTTTTGTGGGGTGTTCCCAGAATCCAGTAGTTAGTACCTACCAAAAGTAGTCCAAAGAAGGACAACTGTTGAATCAGCTACATGGTCATGGGGGAAGAAGGTTCATTACACATGGACCGCAAAAGCTAGCCCATCTGTTAGGACCCAACAGATGAGCTATTGTGAAAAGTAAAAGTTGGCTATGGTAGAAAGATGTCAGAACGTTGAGTGCATCGCATCCTGCTGCGTATAGGACTTTGTAGCCCCAGACTGGTCAGAGTGTCCATACCGATCCCTGTTCACTGCCCAAAAGACCTATGATGAACATGTTAGCATCAGGACTGGACCAAGAATCAATGTTCTGCTAGGAAACATTGAGTTCTGGCCATCATGTGGATGGTACGTGACATGTACCCACCTACCTTTGTACATTGTACAGACCTGACATCCATATTCCATGATGGTAGTTGCCTATTTCAACAGGAATAGGGCTTACTCCCACACTGCAGAGATTGATCGTGGAATGATTTCAGGGACATGATAAAGAGGTCAAGATGATGACTTGGCCTTCAAATTTCGTAGATAAACCTAAGCAAACATCTGTGGAATGTGCTGGAAAAACAAGTCTGATCCTTGGATTTAAAGAATCGTCCCCTAACATTATGGTGTCAGATACCACAGGACACCTTCAGAGGTCTCGAGGAGTCCATGCCTAAATGGGTCAGAATTAGGGATAAGCGGACCCGTGCATGTTCGGGTTCACCGGGTTCGTCCAAACTTCGGGTCAAAGTTCTTGCTCGGGACCCGAACTTGAACCCAAGCCCCATTGAAGTCTATAGGGACCTGAACTTTGGTGCACTAAAATGGCTGTAAAATAGTCGTAGTAAGGGCTAGAGGGCTGAAAAATGAAGCAAAATGGGGGTAAGAGCGGGACAGTTGCCCTGCAAACAAATGTGGATAGGGCAATGACTTAAAAGGCAGAGGTCAAAGTGGAGTAGGAGGTTGAGGAGGCTAGCATTCAGGGCCAGGGATCTTTTGTGGTTTTTCAGGTGTTTACTCCACTTCAGCTCGTGCTTTGCATTTAGATGCCTGGTCATGCAGGTGGTGCTCAGGTTTAGAACATTTATGCCTCACTTCAGGCTCTGATTGCACAGCGTCTGAAGAACTGCCATGCCAGGGAATTCTTGGAGCTGGCTTTGGTGTGCTCAGTCCCTGGGTATGGTGAGCAGTAGCAGGCATACTGGCTAGGGGACAGCCACTCTGCTTTTGCACCCTGCTCCCTCTTTTGCTGTGCGGCTGGCGCTGTGTGACTACCACCTCCGAACTCGCATGACCTTGATTCCATGTGGGGTTTAGGACCTCATCATCCTCCATATCATCTTCCACCCACTCTTCACCCCTGCCCTCCTTGCCGGTCTTCACAAGTCAGAAAGCCGCAGCAGTTGGCACCTGTGTTTCGTCATCATCATCAGAGAAGGTCTGCGGTGTTCCTCCCATGTCCACACCCTGAAACATAAGTGGTTGGGCATTAGTGCTATGTGGATGGCCCACGGAAACCCTGCTAGCAGAGTCATCAAAAATCTTAAGAGACTGCTGCATGACTTGGGGCTCAGACTACTTGGCTGATTTGCAAGAGGGGTGAGTTGAAAGACAGGTGGCCAAAGGCTGCAGGTACCAACTCTGCGGTTTCAGCAGGAGACCGGGTGGGAGACAATGTGAAGGAACTGGAGGCACTGTCAGCCATCCAATCTAACTACCAGCCTCTACTTGTTCTGGCCTACAAAATGACGCTGAACATCCTTTCGCCTACGTGCACCTGAGGAAGGTGTTTCATTTGGGCGTGTAGCTGGCATAGATCGACCACGTCCTCTCCCTGCAACAGGAGCTCCACCAACACCAGCAGCACCACGACCAGGGCCACGTTCCTAATTTGATGCTCTCCTAATTCTTTGAGGTCACCCACCGAACTAATAGACAGATTAACTGTATTAATTTCCCCGTCACGTATGCAGTGCAGGTGTATCTCACACCAAAAATGGGATATGTCACCCACCGAACTAACAGACAGATTAAGTGTATTCATTTCCCGTCACTTATGCACTGCAGGTGTAACTCAAACCAAAAATGGGTATATGTCACCGTCCGAACTAACAGTCTGATTAACTATATTTATTTCCCTGTTCAACACATGTATCTCACACCATAAATGGGTATATGTTACCTATCAAAGTAACAGACGGATTTAATATTATATTTTTGTGTCAGGGATGCAAAGCTGGTGTATTGCACCTACAAATAATCATTATAGGTCACCCACAAAACAAATAGCCAGATTCCTAACACTCTCCCTCACTTCAGCTGCCTGCTTCCTGTCCCTGCACTACTCAGAGCTGATGGGCGGTGCTACACGTAGAGGCTGGGTCACATGATGCACCGGCCAATCACAGCCATGCCATTACTAGGCACACAGCTTAAAAGCTTGTTGATTAGCTGCCCTGCAGCCTTTCAACAAGCTTTATTAATTGCCCGAACACCCACTGGAACCCAAACTTTTCCGGTTCAGGTCTGGGTACCCGAACTCGCAAAGTAATCTAGTCAGAACTGTTTTGGCAGCTTAATGCTAGATAGATATAGATATACATATGTAGATATATATATATATATATATATATATATACTGTATATGTACACACATACTACTTTTTTGCTATATACATTTTTATACATAGGTGAAATGATTGCAGTCTTGCCCTGTCCACATAGTGTAATGTTTCAGAGTAGATATGAATATTTAATAGAATTCATCTAAGCACCACAGACAGCTGCCTTAAGCCCTCAGTTTCGGAAAGTAAAGCTGCATCCAGGGCCAAGTCAAATGTCTCCAGTCATCCAGTCTGTGTTTGCTACCTTAGCTACATTGCTTGTCTCTTACACCTCATTAACCCTAATAGGTCCAGTCGCAGCCAAACTCCATGACTGACCTTGGAGTTGTCAGTGACAGGGTATATGACTAGGAAGATCAGTGAAGGACAGGCCCCTGTCATTTGTCATGCGTTTGTCACTACACTTTATGAACTGGAGTCTCTGATATGCTGACTGAGCATCTTTGAGAAACAAAATAAAAATGAAGTTATGAAGAATAGAACCAGTTAATGCTCGGCCATGATTATGGACATCAGTTTGGGGGGATGTAAAAGCCAACGCACATGTTTTTAAACTTTGCATTAAATTAATAGATTACATTGTATCGGTTTGGGTGCAACCTATATTCTAGTGCATTTAATATCAAGGTATTTTTTATGTGGCTTAGTTTACTATTTATTTAACATGCATCAAAAAGCTCAAATAACAATGCTATGTCTAGAGCAAATATTAGCAGTGGGAAATGAGAAACTCCACACGGCAGGGATCTTACACAAAGAAGATTATTTGAAAAATAAAAAAAATAAGCTTTTTTTACACACTTTTTGGGGGACTTTTGTAATCACATATTTTTTATATGCATTTTTCCATGCATTTTCTATAGCGAATTCTAAAAATCAGACCTAGACCATGATGCATTTTGAAAAAAAAATGCCATGGGCCCATAAAAAAAAAACTAAAGTAAACCCACACTGTTTTACAGCATATTTTAGATTTACCTGCAGGTAATACCTGGCCACAGCATATATTTTTTTTGTTAAATAAATGCTAGAATGGCATGAAAAAAACCACAGAAAAAAGGCACTATTTGTTAAACCGCTCTTGTCCGTCTGCTGTGCCTGAGCTCAACTGTATTTCATTTGAATGAGCCGCAATACCAGACACAACCCCTGGATAAGGATGGCGCTGTTTCAAACCCACTTTTCTGATTCACGATAACCCCTCTAAAGGTTGTCACCAGACAGAGGACATCTAACAAAGAGACGTTAGTGGGTGGGTCTGTAACCATTGATCTAGCCTTTGGTAAGGGTAATCAAGTACAATCATGTATGAAAGGGTTTTCTTACATAGGACAAAATCTAGCCAAGGAGGAAAGTGGCATAAAATAGTAAAGGAACCAATACTCACCGCTGAGTAATTTGTTGCATTGGTCACAAGTATAGATGGGCATGTCATCATTGCAGCCAAGTACCAGGGTGCGAGGGTGGCATTGCTGGTGTGGTAAGGGGTTTATCAGATGAGTATTGGTTCTTTAATTATTTTACGCCACCCCTTCCTCTTGGCTAGATTTTGTCCCATCTTGGAAAACCATTTAAAAAGGGAGCCTATCCCCCTTATTTAGTAGGAATATCCATAAAAGTTCACTTTACAACTGGAAATATGTGAGATATAATAGTTCCCATGAGGCTAGACATTGGTTGGTCTTCCATTCAGAAATCCATATCAGACTTCTAGAGTCAGCCGCTCTTCTCTAAAATGACAGATACTACTCCTTAGTGATAGTGGTTCTTTGACTTGCGTTCCTTTGTATTGTGCATTGATAAAATACGTCATTGTAAAGGCTGTCTTGTATAGGTGTGTAGTATGGCATATGTGGCGCTTGTAAAGTTGCAGCACAGTTCCATGAGTGCAAGGGCGCATTCACATGACCATGTGACAGCCGTGCCCGTTTTACGGCCCACAAACCACAGATCAGCGAAACACGAGCAGCGGCCGTGTGCGCCACACATCACGGTGCAGACCCATTGACTTCAAGATGCAGCCAAAGATAAGACATGTCCTACCTTTGCGGTGTGGAGGCATGTACCCGGAAGCACACGCAAGGGTTTCCATGAGCTTCCGGGTCCGTGCATCCACATTGCAAAAGATAGGACATGTCCTATGTTTAGCTGTATCTTGGACTCATTAATGTCAGTGGGTCTGCACCTCAAAGTGGGGTGCAGACGGCTGCTGCGCAAAACAGGAGCGGCTGTCTCACACCCTAACAAAAGGGGGGGGGGGGGATAAAACATTAAAGGGAGTCTGTCACCAGGAAATTCACTGTCAAACCAGGCATAGTGCCTTGTAGGGTTAGCTCAGCTGAATGTAATGATACCTTCAACTTTGTGATCACTTGCTTCATTCAGGAGAAGTACTTTTAACTCATATGCAAATGAGCAATTAAGTGCACTGTGGGCGGACCCAAGCCACCGTGTGCACCCCTGCTCTGCCTGCTTCCTCTGTCAGCCCTCCCTTTTAATTGACAGGACCAGGTGAGATGACTATACAGGAACCTGGCCCTGTCAATCAGGAAGGAGTACGTGTGGCGAGAAAAGGGAGAGGCGCTCATAGGGTAGTAAGAGATTGAAAGGGTATTTAGAAATAGAAAAGTGGTTGCCAATTATTGTGCTCACCTATTGATGTTGTGCATCAAAAGGGCACAATATTCGTGCTGACGGTAGGTCGGTGCTGCCGGTACCTCTCATGAGTGGAGTGGCCGGTTCTCCGGAGGAGTGATGTGAGATTCAGTAGGGGGATATGTACTAGAGACAGTACAGATGGGGTGCCTTCTTGGCGCAAACACGACTTCAATGTATCTTGGTAAAACTCTTTTTTTTATTTTGAACTAAGTATGCAGACACGTAGAGTGGTGCCCGGGGATCTCACTGCACTTACTATTATCCCCGGGCGCCGCTCCGTACTCCTGTTATGCCCTCCGGTACCTTTGCTCTGTAAGTTATAGTAGGCGGGTCTCCCCTTGTCCTGTGGGCGTCTCCTTCTCCTAGGCTGCAGCGCTGGCCATTTGCAGCGCACAGCTCACAGCCAGGGAGAAAAAACCCAGCCTAGGAGAAGGAGACGCCCACAGGACAAGGGCAGACACCGCCTACTATAACTTACAGAGCGGAGATACCGGAGGGCATAACGGGAGAACGGAGCGGCGCCCGGGGATAATAGTAAGTGCAGTGAGATCCCCGGGCACCGCTCTACATGTCCGCATACTTAGTTCACAATGTTTTTCCAGGTGAAAGGTCCTCTTTAAGCAACAGATCACTAAGTAAAGGGTATCATTACATTCAGCAGAATTACTACTTTCACACTTGCGTTCAGAGCGGATCCGTCTGGTGTCTGCACAGACGGATCCGCTCCTATAATGCAGACGATGGGATCCATTTAGAACGGATCCATCTGCATTATAGTTTAGAAAAAATTCTAAGTGTGAAAGTTGCTCAGACGGATCCGTCCAGACTTTACATTGAAAGTCAATAGGGGACGGATCCGTTTGAAAATTGAGCCATATTGTGTCAACTTCAAACGGATCCGTCCCCATTGACTTACATTGTAAGTCTGGACGGATCCGTTTGCCTCCGCAGGGCCAGGCGGACACCCGAACGCTGCAAGCAGCGTTTGGGTGTCTACCTGCTGAGCGGAGCGGAGGACAAACGCTGCCAGACTGATGCATTCTGAGCGGATCCGCATCCACTCAGAATGCATTGGGGCCATACGAATGCGTTCGGGGCCGCTTGTGAGAGCCTTCAAACGGAACTCACAAGCGGAGCCCCGAACGCTAGTGTGAAAGTAGCCTTAGGCCTCTTTCACACTACCGTTTTTTTTTTCCGTTTTGCGGTCCGTTTTTTGCGTTCCGTATACGGTCCGTATACGGAACCATTCATTTCAATGGTTCCGCAAAAAAACGGAATGTGTTCCGTATGCATTCCGTTTCCGTATTTCCGTTTTTCCGTTCCGTTGAAAAGATAGAACATGTCCTATATTTGGCCGCAAATCACAGTCCGTGGCTCCATTCAAGTCAATGGGTCCGCAAAAAAAACGGAACACATACGGAAATGCATCCGTATGTCTTCCGTATCCGTTCCGTTTTTTGCGGAACCATTAATTGAAAATGTTATGCCCAGCCCAATTTTTTCTATGTAATTACTGTATACTGTATATGCCATACGGAAAAACGGAACGGAACAACGGAACGGAAACGGAACCACAACGGAAGCAAAAAACGGAACAACGGATCCGTGAAAAACGGAACGCAAAACACTGAATTCAACATACTGTAGTGTGAAAGAGGCCTTAGCCCTACAAGGTGTCATCCCTAGTAAAACAGTGAGTTTCCTCACTTGAACTGGTTAAGTAACATCTTTGCTTCACTGTTTAAAAAGTACCTCCTCTACCACTGCTCTGAGTTCATGATAATGGTAAAATATGTATAACTGTAACTAACAAACAACTTCTATCATTTCTTACTTAGGCAATCTACTTCATACCAGTCGCGCTGTCTATAGCCATAATAGCAGCCTTTAAACTACCGTCATTCTATGACTATCCAAATCTAGGAGCGGTGTCCTTACTATTCGTTTTGTTTGGGTACGTTAATAGCCTTCTTGCCACCTAATATATGAAAAAAAGTCACGGGCTGAAAAAAAAAAAATTGTGTTTGCATCTACATAAAGTGATTCACTGACGGTGGAGGAACGCTACTAAAAATTACACACTATTTTAATAAAAAATTAATAAAGGTTAATTTTTAGTATACTGTTCCTCCACCGTCCGTGAACCACCTAATATATGTTTTTCATCTCCATTGTGGTATACCTATAATCTTCTTTTCTGTGTTTTAGTTATGCAACCTTCTCATGGATGTATTTGATATCAGGAACCTTCAAGAGCCCTGGAATGGCTTTCATTTCATATGTCTGTATCAACCTTTTCATTGGCATCAATACCATCATCTCTTCTTCCGTAGTTTACATGCTTGTTCAACAAAAGGGGAAAACTGACCCAGATTACCAGGTATTTACCCCAGGTTAGAATATTTTAGCGAGATCCAGATATTGCATCGTATGTGCCAAGACATGGCATAGCAAAAAAGCAAAAGAACCCTAGCTCATAGGAAAATGCAAAACACAGGAGGACCTTCCAAAAAAGAAGGCATTTATCTACCTATATCGCTCTGTAAATCCAAGAGGTGGGTGGTCAAAATACTGGGTCAGTACATTGAATTTTGGTCAACTATGCATTCATCGAATCTTAGCTACACTACAGTCTAGATGTAAAGAGCCGATTCGGGCTTCATAGCCCCTAGCGTGGGTTCACATATGGTAGATATGGTGCGGATTTTCAGTCACGGATTTTCATGTGCAGTAGTTATACAGTACCAGCAAAGCGGATGAAATTTTAAGAAATCTTATCCACACAGTGTGAACAAAATGCAGTGTAAGGGTACGGCCACACGGAGCGGCCGTGATACGATCGGGTTGAAGACCAACTATACATGGCAGTCTTCATTAGTTAAATGAAAGGCAGTTGCAGTTAATTGGCCGAGCAGTTCTTGCCCGCAGCTCGGCCGCCGGTAATTGACCTTTAAATTTGAAATCTGCAGCACGTCAATGTATGCTGCAGATCTCCACCCCAGATTTTACTCTTGAGAGCAAAATCCACAGCCATTTCCATGTCAAAAACAGCACAAAATTCATGTGGTTTCACCATGTGTGTGGCTGCATTTTCTGTTTATATTAACAAACCCATTGAAGTCTTTTTGGGAAAACCTCTCTACAGAAGGTGCGGAATTGCACAAATAATTGGCAAGCTGACGATTTTAAAATCCACACGGCATGTCAATTTCTGCAGAAAAGAAAAAAGCAAAGTGTACATGAGGTTTGTCAAGTGCCATTCATTTTGCTGGTGCTGTGGAATTTTCTGCATGAAAATCCGGATGGAAAAACCCCACGTAATCCGCATTGTGTGCAGTTTCCCTAAAGCTACCTGCACATGTTGGCTTCATTTTGTAAATGTCATTTTATTTGTTTAGGACTTTCGAAGGCTTAGAATTTTAGAAGCAATTATTAAAATTTTTAAGAGAATTTCCAAAACCCACTTTTTAAGGACCATTTAAGGTCTGAAGTCACTTTGTGAGGCTTACATAGTGGATACCCCCCATCTGTATTGTAATGCATTGCCTGTTAGCATACTACACAGAGTAATACACTAACAGATTGCCTAGGAGACCCAGCCTGAGGCCGGATCTCCTCGACACCCGTAGAAGGAAGGTCCTGATGTTGTGCAAGGCATTGGGCAGCCTCTGCACGGCATCGGGCTGCCTTGTCATCCATCAGGTCCCCGCCAGTGCAGGGACTCGATGGGCTCCCTCACCTGCAGCAAACCCCTTCTATGTCGCAGTCAGCGCTGACCGCAGCATAGAAGGGGTTAATCCGCTGGCATCGCTGTAAACAGCAGGGGCCCGGCTATCATTGACTGCCAGGACCCCTGATGGACGCCCGATCACCATCATGTACTATTACGTCAAAATGCGGGAAGTTACTGACTTCCATGACGTAATAGTACATCACATGCCGGGAAGGAGTTAAAGGGAACCTGTCACCATGAAAATGCAATGTAAGATAAACTAACCATATTATAGAGCAGGAGGAGCCGAGCAGATTGATATATAGTTTTATGGGAAAAGATTCAGTACAACTTGTAGTTTATTACATTTCAATTCCTACTCAATCTGGGCTTTGACAGTGAAGGAGGAGATCCTATGAGTGATTGACAGCCTTCCCAATGTGATGCATCCATAGAAATTAAATGGTCTATGTGCGTGCAATCCGCAAAAAATGCAATTTGGACATGGACTAAAAATACAGTTGTGTTCATGAGGCTTAAGAAGAGTACTGAGACTCTCCTTAAAGAGACCAGCCCCGTGTGGAGACTTGCTGGAAATCCATGGTATGGAAACTTATTGGCAACGTCCAATGGGAAAACTATATGCAAAGAGGTGTTTCTTGATGACTCTAGTATTCAAGAAACGGTTAGGACGCCTTCCCTACGTTATATTCCTAATCGCATTATACAAAAATTGCATGTATGATGAATAATTGTGAGGTCATTGCTTTACTGGGGAGCACTTGACATCTGCAACTCTGGAGTTTCCATAATAGTTACAGCCATATACAGAAGGTTTGCTGGTACAAATGATGGATGGTATACATGTAGCTGAGAGTCAATGGATTATGAGCAAATGCCTGAACTCAAAACCTGAAACCAAAGCACTGATGTACAGTAGCCTAAGAGAGCCTAGAGTTTCAATGTTTGTATCTATTATAGGCAGTGTTTAACCCTGGTATTCTTTATTTGCAGAGCCTAAATAACACCTACAATGTCCTCATAAATGTTTTTAAGATCTTCCCTCAATTCTGTTTTGGATATGGGTTGATTTTACTGTCTCAGGAACAAGCAATAGCAGATCAATTAACAATCTATGGAACTTATGATAAGCCGGATGTTTTTGGAATGGATATTTTGGGATATATGTATGTAGCCCTGGTTATCCAGGGGACATTTTGCTTCATACTACGGTTACTGATTAATGATGAGATCATCTACAGTTTAAAGTAAGTATCTCTGATGAGTATTCCTATAATTGACAAAAAAATCATTTTTTATGTGGTCTGTTACAAATATTATTCTTACATAGCAGACTATGTATAATGACACCAACAGTGTTCTATAGCAATATCACATACATCGGTTTTCCTTTACCTTCCATCAGAACCAGATACACTGGTGAATTATGAAGTAAACCAACCGTCAGTTTGGGCACAGAACGCTCCTTTTATGATTGTCAGTCAAGTCAGCCATTGCAGAGTCTGGTGGTCTGAACTGAACATAATAGACCACTATACTATTGAAACTTTCACTATTTCCACTTACTATTCATAAAGTAAAGTATTATAAGTCATAGTAAATATTTTGTGCTATTATGAACTCTTACACGAGATGACCTTCATATGTTAACCTTTTTTTATTAAAAATATCATGTTTGCCTTAAAGGTATTTTCAAGTAAGATTCTTTTACAAATAAAAAGAGTTTCAGTAAGATTCTTTAAAGAATACTGATCGGGTTTGAAAATAAAAAAAGACTCATTACTCACCTGCACCGATCCCTGGTACTTCTGCTCCAATGCTGCTTCAGTCCCTGCTGCTCTTCACTTCCTATTTCTGGCTCTGTATGCCAGAAATGCCAGGGCCACAGATAAGGCATGTGATTGACTGAGTGGGCCTTTCCTGGAATATTTGGTGTGTGAAGCTAGGACCAGGAAGAAAAGAGCAACGGGACTAATACAGCAATGAAAAATAATGTGGAGATCGGTGGAGATGAGGAATGTTTTTTTTTTTTTTTTACTGCTTTTGATCAGTATTCTCAAACAAATTCTTACTGCAAAATCCCTTTATTATGTGAGGGAAGACATCATTTTAGGAAGAGTATGCAGCAATCTCAAGGATGAAGTGGAGGACTGAAAACCAGTACAAATGGGCAGCTGCATGCTTATTCAACCAGCCTGCCCTACTCATTTTGACTGGAAAACCTTTATAAGAATAAAGGGCTATGAGAGGAGGGTGGAATTCGATCCGAATTTCAGTATAAATTCGATTCGCCTCAAAGCCGAATTTCCTCGTGCTTTGTGTAAGCGAATCGATTTAACCTGAAATAGTGTAAAAAAAACAAAAAAATCATACTTACCTCCTCCATTAGTTTGTGACGGGCTGCCAGCCGCCATTTTGATTAAAGATCTCGGCCGAAATCCTGTGCGTGGTGACGTATGACGTCAACACGTCGGCCGGCGTGATGACGTAATCTCACGCCGTATCTTCAAGCAAGATGGCAGCGGCCGGCCCGTCACGAACAAATGGAGGCGGTAAGTTTGATATAATTTTTTATTTAAAGGGAACCTGTCACCGGGATTTGGGGTATGGAGCTGAGGACATGGGCTGCTAGATGGCCGCTAGCACATCTGCAATACCCAGTCCCCATAGCTCTGTGTGCTTTTATTGTGTAAAAAAAACAGATTTGATACATATGCAAATGAACCTGAGATGAGTCCTGTCCCTGACTCATCTCACATACAGGACTCATCTCAGGTTAATTTGCATATGTATCAAATAAGTTTTTTTACACAATAAAAGCACACAGAGCTATGGGGACTGGGTATTGCGGATGTGCTAGCGGCCATCTAGACACCCATGTCCTCATCTCTATACACAAAATCCCGGTGACAGGTTCCCTTAAATGTTAATTTTACACTGTTTTTACACTCAGATGCAGCGATCATGTATGAACGCGTCATCTTAGGGGTACAATGACAGGGGGGCGGCGCTATCGCTGCTCCCTGTCATTGCACCCACTACTCACAAAAAAATGTGCTTCGTGACAAAGTAATTCATCACAAAGCAAATTGTTTTGTAAAATTCGGTGAATAAGCCGAATCGAACTTTTGAAAAGTTCACTCATCTCTAGGGAAAATGTTTAGATCATATTTCAGTTTGAAATAATAATTTATTATTTAAATGCACCAGGACATTCGTTAAGAAGACCTGCCTGAAGAGATACAATAGGATTCCATTAAAAAACCCTGATGAGGATGAAGATGTAAGAGCAGAAAGAGAGCGGGTCGACATTGGCAATGCTAATAGTGATCTTTTGGTTGTGCAAGGCCTCACCAAAATTTTCCATCAAGTCAAGAGAAATTTGATTGCTGTAAACAACATGACCCTGGGTATTCCACCTGGAGAGGTAAATAGCAATGTTCTATGCAGTGATATAAAATACTCAGTAGAGTGGGTAATGCATGTACATACTTCAGAGATTGCCAGTAATCAGTTGGTTCATAGATACTTTCAAAAGTATGTCAGAACATATCAATAAAACTTTAAAATGTTGAATTTTTTCTTCTTAGTGTTTTGGGCTCCTTGGTGTGAACGGTGCAGGGAAGACAACAACATTCAAAATGTTGACAGGAGAAATATCACCATCAAGTGGAAACATCCAAACCAGAAATCATTTTGGGTATGTATCATTTGCCAGTGGAATACTTGCCAATATGCCACAGTTCCACCATAGGATCTTTGTCGACTGGCCAAAATAACATACCACATTGCTTACCAGCTTCTTGTATCTTTCACACAGGAATCTGGTGAATGTTTTAGGGTTCAATACAGACTGGTCTTCTTTTGGGTACTGCCCACAAGAAGATGCACTGGATGAATTGATGACAGGAGAAGAGCATTTATATTATTATGCCAGAATACACGGAATTCCAGAAAAAGAAATCAAGCGTGTAAGCAAGCATTTTTTTTTTTATTAAAATTAAACAAGTGTTAAATAAGAGTTCTATGAGATGTCCTGATGTCAGACTGACCGACCCCTATCGAGGGACATCTTTTTTTTGCCGAAACATTTTTACTGTGCATTTTCATGCCTTTTTTTACAAGCATATTTTGGGCTGTGTCTTTTTTAGTCACACATGGTTTTATTTGATTTTTTTTATACATTTTTTTTTCATATAGAGAATACTTGGAAAAAATGCCACATCCAGAGCATGCTGCAATGCCTAGAAACTATCTTAAAACAAAACTACAAAAAAAACTAAAACCTGCAGTGTTTGCAGGGTATTTAGTAATTTTCTATCGACCATGTGGCGATATAATTTTTTGCTTAAAATTAAAAAAAATGCTTTTTGTTTTTGAAAAAATAAAATCTAGTGTCAAACAAACCTAACATTTACTGAGAAGTAGAGAATTGTACAAAAGTTTGTGTGCGGATCCCTTATATCGGGGTTTGTCACACTGATAACTTCTATTTGCTTGGCCTCCCAGCAGGAAGATCATCTATGATCCACTTGTCTCTGAATGTGCTATCAGAAATGGCATTCCTAAACCCTTTAATACTTGCATTTATATTTGTATCTTTTGTTTGTTGTCACAGGTAGCCAATCAGCTTCTTCAAAAATTACAACTGGTACAATACAAAAACAGAATAACTGCCAGTTACAGCTGTGGCACTAGGAGGAAACTGTCTACAGCTCTAGCCCTTGTCGGGAAGCCTTCCATTCTTCTTCTGGTAAATATAATATATAAATGTCCTCTGGGTTATTTCATAGGTTGCTCAACAAATGATTTTCCATATCCAACTACATATTACTAACGGGACCTTATTGTTCAACTAATATTAATTCTGTATATGATATTACTAGCTCAAGGACCCGGCTTTCGCTCGGGTATATTTCAACTATTCCATTTAATGTTTGTGTGTGTCGTTAAAATATATCGACAGTATCCACTATAACAGTGACCTCCACAGCCACCCACCCCTTAATACTGACCCCCTCATAGTGCCCCATCTCCTTAAAATTAGACCTGCCACAGCAGCCCACCCCCTTAACTTTGACCTTCATAGCATCCAGCCCCTTTAACAGTGAGTTCCACAGCACCACACCCCCTTGACAATGATGTCCACAGGGGCCTGCCCCCTAAACAGTGACCTCTACAGCACCCACCCCTTAACACTGACCATATATTACAGTCCCCTTAACTGTGACTTTCACCATTCCTGGCCCCCTTAACAGATACCTCCAAAGCAACTGCCCCAGTACCCCACTCCATTAACAGTGACCATGGCTGGCAGATCTCTGCTGTTTCAAACAGCAGAGACCTGCGGCAAATTACCGTAATCGTCAATAATGCCGATCGCGGTAATTAAATGCTTTAGTTGCCATGACTAAGTGAGATCACGGCATCTAAATGCACAAAAACCCGGAAGCGCGCTTCCTACCGATGCGCCGTGTAGCCAATTGGGGCATCGGTAGTTGCGCTGAACACTTTCAGCCTCGCTGACGAGGCTGAAAGTGTTCATGTTGAAATTTTTATTGTGGCCACAAGATGGCAGGCGAGGATAAGAAATGAGCAATATTGAGTTTAAATGGCATTTTAAAAATCCCTGAAAGAACAAAATGAAAAATTCAAAAACTTAATTTATAGGTTCATATATAAGCCACAAAATCATCACAAAAAATTTAAAAATAAATGTAAAAAAAATATAAAAGTTTAAATCACCCCCCTTTCCGTATAATAAAAAAATAAATACCTAAATAACAAATATAAACATCATGGGTATCCCCGTGACTGAAAACGCCCATACTATTGAAATAGAAAAAAAAAAATCCAATACGGCGAATGGCGTAACGGAAAAAAGGGATCAAAATAGGCCAAATTGCAATTTTTTCATTGCTTTTCTTACTCAATATGAGACCCTAAACAGCTCAGTAGACATAAGTATAAAAAAGTTATGGGGGTTCAGAATATGGTGATGTAAAAAAATATTTTAATTATCAAAGATTACATTTATTTTTACACTAATTAGAAATAAAGAACCTATGCATAAGGGGTATCGTTGTAATTGTATTGACCCAGAGAATGAAGGGCATAGGTCAGTTTTGGCTCAAGGAAAATAAGGAAGAAAAATAAAAACACAAACACAAAAAAACTCCAGTATCCTAAGGGTTAACAGTGCCACCCCTTTAATATTGACCTCCACAGAGGCCTGCCCCCTTAACAGTAACATCCACAGCGCCCTCCCCTTTAAAAGTGACCTCCACAGCGGCTGACCCTTTTTTTTAGTGACCTCCACAGTACCCTGTCTCCTTAACAGTGATTTACACAATAACCTGCTCCCTTAAAGGGATTCTGTCACCAGGATTAACAATATAGCAATATTTATATGTGCCCATTAGTCTCCATGCAGTGTTTAAAATGACCCCACTGTTTATGCTCTGTGTGTGTTAGATTCTTATAAAAAACGATTGATATGTAAATTACCTCTGTCAGGAGCCCAAGGGGTTGTCCCACGATATGTTGGGGCCCAGCCGCGTCCATCGTTCCGGAGCCCAGCACCGCCTACCACTTAATTTATTCACACCACTGTCCCTGACGTCAGTTCTTCTCAGTGCTGTAATCTGTAGTCTGCGCCCGTGCGGACTACTGGCACCGGCTTCGACGAATCAACTGCGCATGCGAGATTACGGCACTGAGAAGAACTGACGTCAGGGATAGTGGAGTGAATAAATTAAGTGGTAGGCGGTGCTGGGCTCCGGATCAATGGGCACAGCTGGACTCCAACATATCGTGGGACAACCCCTTGGGCTCCTGACAGAGGTAATTTACATATCAATAAGATCAGTTTTTATAAGAATCTAACACACACAAATCATAAACAGTGGGATCATTTTAAACACTGCATGGAGACTAATGGGCACATATAAATATTGTTAAATCGTTAATCCTGGTGACAGAATTCCTTTAACAGTGGCCTCTACAGCAATCATCCCCTTAACACTGACCTCCATAGTGGGCCGTCCCCTTAATTGTGACCTCCACAGCAGCCTGCCCCTAGGGTAAATAGAGGATCCGGTTTTAGGCCAGGTAGTCCGGCTTTCAGACCCCCTGTCCTCTGTCCAGCACAGGGCCTGGACGGACACAGGGATGTTTTTTTTTACCAGCTTATTCTCAGACAGCAGCACTGTGCTGTCTGAGTGTGAGCTGCAGGAAGAAAGTCACTCTCCCTCTCCCCCCTGCAGCTGACAGAAGTTGATTTTTCCCTTCATTTTTTCAATCCCCGTGGGAGGGGCCTAACCGGGTCATGGGTGTGTCTTATCGGGCCTGGGGCGGGGTTTTTAAGTCCGTCTTTTGAGGGTGTCCTGAATGGCGATTAACTATGAGCTTTATAGCACTCTGCTCCCTTAAGGCCTCTTTCACACGGGCGAGTTTTCCGTGCGGGTGCGATCCGTGCGGCGAACGTATAGCACCCGCACTAAATCCTGACCCATTCATTTCTATGGGGCTGTGCACATGAGCGATGTTTTTAACGCATCACTTGTGCGTTCAGTTGAAATCGCAGCATGCTCTATATTGTCCGATTTCGACGTGACGCAGGCCCCATAGAAATGAATGGGGTGTGTGAAAATCGGATGGCATCCGCAAGCAAGTACGGATGCCGTGCGATTTGCACGCACGGTTGCTAGGAAGACGATCGGGATGGAGACCCGATCATTATTATTTTCCCTTATAACATGGTTATAAGGGAAAATAATAGCATTCTGAATACAGAATGCATAGTAAACCAGCGCTAGAGGGGTTAAAAAAATAATAATAATAATTTAACTCACCTTAGTCCACTTGATCGCGAAGCCCGGCATCTCCTTGTGTCTCCTCTGCGCTGAGCGGCTGAACAGGACCTGGGGTGAGCTGCTCCATTAAATATCGCTTAAGGACCTTCGATGACGTCACTCCGGTCATCACATGGTCTTTTACCATGGTGAATCACCATGGTAAAAGATCATGTGACGTACCATGTGATGACTGGAGTGACGTCATCGAAGGTCCTTAACCTGTATTTAATGGAGCAGCTCACCCCAGGTCCTGTTCAGCCGCTCAGCGCAGAGGAGACACAAGGAGATGCCGGGCTTCGCGATCAAGTGGACTAAGGTGAGTTAAATTTTTTTTTATTTTTTTTAACCCCTCTAGCGCTGGTTTACTATGCATTCTGTATTCAGAATGCTATTATTTTCCCTTATAACCATGTTATAAGGGAAAATAATACAATCTTCAGTACATCAATCCCAAGCCCGAACTTCTATGAAGAAGTTCGGGTTTGGGTACCAAACATGCGCGATTTTTCTCACGCGAGTGCAACGCATGACAATGTTTTGCACTCGCGCGGGAAAATTGCGCATTTTCCCGCAACGCACCCGGCTCTTATCCGGGCAAAAAAACTGACGCCCGTGTGAAAGAGGCCTAACAGTGTCATCCACAGAGCCCTGCCCCTTTAACCTCCTCAGGACCGCCGTACGCAGGATTGCGTCCTGCCGGCGGTCCTGCTCTTCTGGGTGGACGCATATACGCGTCCTCCCGCGAGAGCCGAGATTTCCTGTGAACGCGCGCACATAGGCGCGCGCTCACAGGAACGGAAGGTAAGCGAGTGGATCTCCAGCCTGCCAGCGGCGATCGCTCGCTGGCGGGCTGGAGATCCGAATTTTTTAACCCCTAACAGGTATATTAGACGCTGTTTTCATAACAGCGTCTAATATACCTCCTACCTGGTCCTCTGGTGGTCCCTTTTGTTAGGATCGACCACCAGAGGACTCAGGTAGCTCAGTACAGTCGCACCAAACACCACACTACACTACACCCCCCCCCCCCCCGTCACTTATTAACCCCTTATAAACCCCTGATCACCCATGATCACCCCATATAAACTCCCTGATCACCCCCCTGTCATTGATCACCGCCCTGTCATTGATCACCCCCCTGTCATTGATCACCCCCCTGTCAGGCTCCGTTCAGACGTCCGTATGATTTTTACGGATCCACGGATACATGGATCGGATCCGCAAAAAGCATACGGACGTCTGAATGGAGCCTTACAGGGGGGTGATCAATGACAGGCGGGTGATCACCCATATACACTCCCTGATCACCCCCTGTCATTGATCACCCCCCTGTCATTGATCACCCCCCTGTAAGGCTCCATTCAGACGTCCGCATGATTTTTACGGATCCATGGATACATGGATCGGATCCGCAAAACACATGCGGACGTCTGAATGGAGCCTTACAGGGGGTGATCAATGACAGGCGGGTGATCACCCATATACACTCCCTGATCACCCCCTGTCATTGATCACCCCCCTGTAAGGCTCCATTCAGACGTCCGCATGTGTTTTGTGGATCCTATCCATGGATCCGTAATAATCATGCGGATGTCTGAATGGAGCCTTACAGGGGGGGTGATCAGTGACAGGGGGGTGATCACCCTGATCACCCCCTGTCATTGATAACCCCCCTGTAAGGCTCCATTCAGACGTCCGCATGTGTTTTGCGGATCCGATCCATGGATCCGTAAAAATTATACGGACGTCTGAATGGAGCCTTACAGGGGGGTGATCAATGACAGGGGGGTGATCAGGGAGTCTATATGGGTGATCACCCCCCTGTCATTGATCACCCCCCTGTCATTGATCACCCCCCCCCCTGGTAAGGCTCCATTCAGACATTTTTTTTGGCACAAGTTAGCGGAAATTTTTTGTTTGTTTTTGTTTTTGTTTTTTCTTACAAAGTCTCATATTCTACTAACTTGTGTCAAAAAATAAAATCTCACATGGACGCA
This sequence comes from Bufo gargarizans, assembly GCF_014858855.1. Lineage (NCBI taxonomy): Eukaryota > Metazoa > Chordata > Amphibia > Anura > Bufonidae > Bufo > Bufo gargarizans. Next base: position 62,003,118 of record NC_058087.1, read on the forward strand.
CCATACCCCTCACGGAATCCAAATGCGTAAACATTTTTAGACATTTCTATTCCAGACTTCTTCTCACGCTTTAGGGCCCCTAAAAAGCCAGGGCAGTATAAATACCCCACATGTGACCCCATTTCGGAAAGAAGACAGGTATTCCGTGAGGGGCATATTGAGTCCCAAGGTATTCCGTGAGGGGCATATTGAGTCCATGAAAGATTGAAATTTTTGTCCTAAGTTAGCGGAAAGTGAGACTTTGTGAGAAAAAAACAAAAGAAAATCAATATCCGCTAACTTATGCAAAAAAAATAAAAAATTCTAGGAACTCGCCATGCCCCTCATTGAATACCTTGGGGTGTCTTCTTTCCAAAGTGGGGTCACATGTGTGGTATTTATACTGCCCTGGCTTTTTAGGGGCCCGAAAGTGTGAGAAGAAGTCTGGGATCCAAATGTCTAAAAATGCCCTCCTAAAAGGAATTTGGGCCCCTTTGCGCATCTAGGCTGCAAAAAAGTGTCACACATGTGGTATCGCCGTACTCAGGAGAAGTTGGGGAATGTGTTTTGGGGTGTCATTTTACATATACCCATGCTGGGTGAGAAAAATATCTTGGTCAAATGCCAACTTTGTATAAAAAAATGGGAAAAGTTGTCTTTTGCCAAGATATTTCTCTCACCCAGCATGGGTATATGTAAAATGACCCCCCAAAACACATTGCCCAACTTCTCCTGAGTACGGCGATACCACATGTGTGACACTTTTTTGCAGCCAAGGTGGGCAAAGGGGCACATATTCCAAAGTGCACCTTTCGGATTTCGCAGGCCATTTTTTACACATTTTGATTGCAAGGTACTTCTTACACATTTGGGCCCCTAAATTGCCAGGGCAGTATAACTACGCCACAAGTGACCCCATTTTGGAAAGAAGACACCCCAAGGTATTCCGTGAGGGGCACGGCGAGTTCCTAGAATTTTTTATTTTTGTCACAAGTTAGCGGAAAATGATGATTTTTCTTTTTTTTTCTTTTTTCCTTACAAAGTCTCATATTCCACTAACTTGCGACAAAAAATAAAAAATTCTAGGAACTCGCCATGCCCCTCACGGAATACCTTGGGGTGTCTTCTTTCCAAAATGGGGTCACTTGTGGCGTAGTTATACTGCCCTGGCAATTTAGGGGCCCAAATGTGTGAGAAGAACTTTGCAATCAAAATGTGTAAAAAATGCCCTGCAAAATCCGAAAGGTGCACTTTGGAATATGTGCCCCTTTGCCCACCTTGGCAGCAAAAAAGTGTGACACATCTGGTATCGCCGTACTCAGGAGAAGTTGGGCAATGTGTTTTGGGGTGTCATTTTACATATACCCATGCTGGGTGAGAAAAATATCTTGGTCAAATGCCAACTTTGTATAAAAAAAATGGGAAAAGTTGTCTTTTGCCAAGATATTTCTCTCACCCAGCATGGGTATATGTAAAATGACACCCCAAAACACATTCCCCAACTTCTCCTGAGTACGGCGATACCAGATGTGTCACACTTTTTTGCTGCCAAGGTGGGCAAAGGGGCACATATTCCAAAGTGCACCTTTTGGATTTCACCGGTCATTTTTTACACATTTTGATTGCAAAGTTCTTCTCACACATTTGGGCCCCTAAATTGCCAGGGCAGTATAACTACCCCACAAGTGACCCCATTTTGGAAAGAAGACACCCCAAGGTATTCTGTGAGGGGCATGGTGAGTTCCTAGAATTTTTTTTTTTTTTGTCGCAAGTTAGTGGAATATGAGACTTTGTAAGAAAAAAAAATAAATAAAAAATCATCATCATTTTCCGCTAACTTGTGACAAAAAATAAAAAGTTCTATGAACTCACTATGCCCATCAGCGAATACCTTAGGGTGTCTACTTTCCGAAATGGGGTCATTTGTGGGGGTTTTCTACTGTTTGGGCATTGTAGAACCTCAGGAATCATGACAGGTGCTCAGAAAGTCAGAGCTGTTTCAAAAAGCGGAAATTCACATTTTTGTACCATAGTTTGTAAATGCTATAACTTTTACCCAAACCATTTTTTTTTTGCCCAAACATTTTTTTTTTATCAAAGACATGTAGAACAATAAATTTGGCGAAAAATTTATATATGGATGTCGTTTTTTTTGCAAAATTTTACAGCTGAAAGCTGTTTGATCATTATTTGGATCAAACAGTTCAGTGTTTTATTCACACTTTAGGCAAGTGACAAAACAAGCAGTCATAAACAAGCAAAAAGTTACCTTGCGGTGTTGGTGGTTATTCACACCATGCAGCAATTCTGCCTCAAGGAGTCCTTGACCATAGCAGCACCAACCTGTTTTCACAGCAAACAGGTAGCAAGGCTTTATCCAGACACAAGGCTCCCAGATCCCAACACAGAGACCTGGCTTCTGACCCCAGCTGCCTATTTAAGGACAGCCACGTGCTGCCAAAACCCGGAACGGCATTTAAAATCCGGTCCGGTATTTGACCTCACCTGGCTGTAAATCAGCCCAGCAGCACATGCTGGGAGGAAAATACCTGCTTTCCCAGACAAAACCTCTCACTGTGTCACAACACACACATACCTACACTCAGCTTTATATATTAGATTATGTTACATACTAATAGGAATAATGTCCCTGTGCTATAAATTCTATGAAACTTGCCAGGTGGTCTCACGCAAATATTCTTATATAGTACGTTACAATAGGGCAGCATTATCTGATATATAATCCAGCACTAGAAACAGAGCAGTACAGTAACCAAAAGATTCACAAGGTCGGGGTGCAAAATTCTTTCATGGCTAGACTAAGTTCCTTTCCTTTAGATCGAATATACCATATAAAAAGAAGCAGCATTCTACACAATCAAGGCAAAGATGTACCCATAAGAACATGGCTGAATAAATCTACAGTTCATCTGATTCTGCTGAGTGCTGCTTCGTTTTTATATATTAAATCTCATATATATAATGGAGCTGCATATGTTCAAGCTTACAGGACCGGAGCACAAAACTTAGTTAGTTTTAGTATCTTTTCAGTACTGCAAATGACTTTTAAAATTAATTTAAAAAACTTACATAGTTGTTTTTTATTGTCCCCAGGATGAGCCAAGTTCAGGAATGGACCCAAAAACAAAAAGACATCTATGGAAAATTATCTCTGAAGAAGTCCGGGACAAATGTGCAGTCATACTGACATCTCACAGGTAAGAAGCCATATATGTGTACAAGTCCTACATATAGCTTTTGTCAAAAGAATCATTATTTGCAATAAATAGACCCATAGGAAAAATATGAATAATTGACCTGGCCTCACTGATGAACTTATAAGATATGTAGAGATATCTACAATTACTTCCAGTATACATCATTTTGGCTGATAGATGGTACCATAACATAAAAAACTTGAGCAATGTAATCCACTTTAAAAATATTAGTCAGGTTCTCTCAGGATTGATTTGACCTCCTTTCCCCCTGCCAAAAATAAAATATCTAACAATCACTTTACAGAGCTGAGGAGCTGTAGCCATGTCCGAGTGCTGGTGGTACATATCGGTAGACACCATTATGTCTCACCATTATGTTAGGGTACTCCAACGACCCAAACATATTTGTATCTTGAATTTAGCGCAATTTGTTATTCGATAAAGGGGTAGTTATCCTAGCAATTCATGACAGCTATACCAGATCCATTTCTGGAAATCCTAGAAGGCCTGACTTTAAAGGGGTTGCCTTGTCGAGTAAAAATCATTAGAAAGGGCTCAAAGAAGGGATATTGGACCTCACTGATCCCCCTGTCTCTCCTGTTCGAAAGCATACTGGCTCCCTGCTGGCCTCTACTTCCTGTTCCCGTCTCAACACACAGGAAGTCCCTGGAGATGCTTGCTCAGCCAATCATTGTGGTGCCCCGCCTCAGCCAGGGATCGGCTGAGCAGGCATCTCCAGGCATTTCCTATGTGTCTAGAGCAGATCAGGAAGCAGAGAACAGAGAGAACGGAAGAGGCGGGGGGATCTGTAAGAGTACCCCCTTCTTTTGTAATTTTTTTTATCCTGCTTTGAGCCCTAGTCTAAAGAATTTTCTATCCCTAGTCATCCCTTTAATGAAGTCTGCTGTTGCAATACCCAAGCATAAAACTTTAAAAAGAACTTTTCCAGATACGTGCCACAATAATGAATGCATCCATATCAAATAGCAACCATCTGATTACTAGCTGTGCAAGCAATACGCACGGCACGCGGTGAATGGGGATATTTTTAAAACAAACAGTGCAGCTATTTATGAAGACGTGCCATTGATACAGTACAATGATGCATCAGTGGTTTTGTTTCAGATCTTAACATTATTAGTTATTGTGAGAACTGTGGAAGCAGTGGAAACGAAATAATACCATTTTTTTTAAAAGTATATTTCTTTGTTAATCTTTTCTATATGGTTCTGATTCAGCTGCTTCTCGCTTTTTCTTATCTCTTGATTTTCATTTTATCACCTAATAAGCCTCTCCAGAATCTGAAATTAAAGATCTGGGATTGCATAGCCGATGTCTTCTGAGAGGATATGGAAGAGTATGTACAAGTGATAATAAATCAGATGGACCCAGCGCACCAGCTCTGTTTGATTTAGTGCTGTGATTCCATCACATAATGACTGCACATGTCTTAGTTTTCCCAGTATTTTGTGCGCCATATAAAATCCCTCTTGCTCTTTACTATAATATGACATATTGAGGTGCACATGTCAAGCTTAAGAAATTGAAAAGTGAAGCAGGAAGGCATCGCTAGGCTGTGTCAATAAATTAAGAGGTTTGCTTCAATTTGCTTTTTATTCTGCGTATGAGAGAATAGGTGGGAGAGCAATTCTTTGATCGGAGGTGAGGGCTACGGCACAAGGGAGAATACGAGACTGTGTGCACTGTAATAGCCTCTCATAACATGGGGCAATAGGCAGGGTAATTGGTTTTAAAAATGTGAAAGAATAGGATATGTGAAACGGCCATGAAGAAATAAGAGAGGGGTTAAGGGATTGTTTATGGAGGCAGTGTTGTACAGACAAAATAGAAATATATGGGCAAACACAATTTTTTTTTGGTGCAAATAAAGTGTTCTTTTCTGGAATAGTCTTTAGGTAAAATCTGTGCTCTCCAAGTAGTAGGTCGGCAAGTTCACTGATGAATGCACAATGCTCATCTCCAGAATCGTGCATCTAACAGATAGAAATATACAAGCCTATGGTTAAAGGGCTTGTCTAATCTTTAACTTTTTTGGCATATCCAGTGCCAGATAGGTGCGAGTCCCACCTCTGGGACCTGCACCTATCTCCAGGATGGGTCCCCGAAAGTGAAGAAGAGTGCATGCACGGTGCGCTTTCGATTCTTTTCTATGGCCCCTTTCACACGGGCGAGTTTTCCGTGCGGGTGCGATGCGTGCGGTGAACGCATTGCACCCGCACTGAATCCTGACCCATTCATTTCTATGAGACTGTGCACACGAGCGGTGATTTTCACGCATCACTTGTGCGTTGCGTGAAAATCGCAGCATGCTCCTCTTTGTGCGTTTTTCACGTAACGCAGGCCCTATAGAAATGAATGGGGTTGCGTGAAAATCGCATGCATCCGCAAGCAAGTGCGGATGCAGTGCGATTTTCACGCATGGGTTCTAGGTGACAGTCTATTCACTGTATTATTTTCCCTTATAACATGGTTATAAGGGAAAATAATAGCATTCTGAATACAGAATGCTTAGTATAATAGGGCTGGAGGGGTTAAAAATAATAAAAAAGTTAACTCACCTTCTCCTCTTGTTAGCGCAGATGCCGGTCTGTTCTTTATCTGTGGGCTAAAGGACCTTTGATGACGTCAGATCACATGCTCCATCACCATGGTGATGGACCATGTGATTGGAGCATGTGATCTGACGTCACCTCAGGTCATTCAGTCCACAGCTAAAGAACAGTCCGGCATCTGCGCGAACAAGAGGAGAAGGTGAGTTAACTTTTTTATTATTTTTAACCCTTCCAGCACTATTATACTATGCATTCTGTAGTCAGAATGCTATTATTTTCCCTTATAACCATGTTATAAGGGAAAATAATACAATCTTCAGAACATCAATCCCAAGCCCGAACTTCTGTGAAGAAGTTCGGGTCTGGGTACCAAACATGCGAGATTTTTCTCACGCAAGTGCAAAACGCATGACAATGTTTTGCACTCGCGCGGAAAAATCGCGCATTTTCCCGCAACGCACCCGCCTCTTATCCGGGCAAAAATCATGACGCCCGTGTGAAAGAGGCCTATGGGAGTTCCAAAAACAGCAGAACGGGCCAATTTTTGGAGGTTCCATAGAAGTGAATAGAGAGCACACTGTGCAAGCGTCGCCACCACCTCATTCACTTCTATGGGACTGCCGTAGATAGCCTTCTAATTTCCACATAAGTGTGGTGTATTTTTAAGGACAAGTTTAGTGTTTAGATCATTTTTATGGCGCATTTACTATGTGCCACTTTAGCAAAAGTACCTCCATACCAGGCAACCCAATGGAGTATTTTCACTGACAGTGGGGAAACCGCATCACACTTGTGCCAAATTTAATAAAACCGAGCACCACTTCATAAATTTAGTGCAGCAACACAAACCAAAGACAGACACCAAAACCACTGCAAATGATAATTTCCCCTCCTTAGTGCGTTATTAAAGGAGTAGTCATTATTAAAGGAGTTGGCCCACAAACAATATTTATTACCTATCCACAGGATAGGTGATGAATGTATGATCGCTGTATGTCCAGCCCTTGGAATGCGCACTGATCATGAGATTGGGGGTCTCCGACTCCCCTGTTTGAATGGAATAGTAGTGCGCATGCGAGACCATCACTCCATTCACTTCTATAGGACTGAGATAGCCGAGCACTAGATTTGGCAGTCTCATTTTAGTCTGGTTGTTGGACCCCCAGAGATCATGTATACTATTAGATTTGTATCATTTAACTCTATGTTTATTAAAATGTATCAACACAAAATTTTGGCCATATTGAAATTAAGAAACAAAATATGCTCTTCAAGGGTGGGCGGCTACTGTAAAATATCTATATGCTGTATACACTTATATACTGTATTTCAATGGTTTTCATGTGCATAAGATAGTTATATGCATGGGGAGATTAAATGGCCCAAAGGCCCTGGGCTGTTCTTAAACCTTGGGCCCCACAGGTAAAAAAATGTATACTACGCAGTACACCCCCCAGCCCTGCTGCTAATGCTGAAGACATATTGTAGTTAGATGGACATTACATTCAGCGCTATCACAAATCCAGGAGAAAACACTACATGCATCCCTGTTGCATCCAGTGATTTCTCCTCTGATTTAGACGTTCCATACCTTCTTCATTGGGATCAGACCATAAAGACGACATCAATCACGTCTATTCTCTGCAGGGTTTATCACACAGACATCTTAGGTTTCCTGCTGCTACTCCCAAAACTGTGCCTGCTGTGCACCCCAATGGCCTCAAATACTATACTGTAGAAATAATAGTGTCATATAGATAGTCCCCCCATAGAAATAGTGTTTCCATAAGTCCGATTAATAGTCATTCTCTCCCAGAATGGCTTCTTTAGTAATAGTGTCCACTACAGTGATAATTCTCTCCAAGAGTGACCCTGTTAGCAGTGCCCTCCATATTGTGTCCACTATTAATAATGCCCCACAGTACCGCCAGTACTGATAAGGCCCCTCTATAGTGGCCTCAGTAGCTGTTATAATATGCCCCCAGTAGCTGTTATAATAAGTTGCCAGTAGTTAGTTTGTGCCCCCACTAGTGGTGATTAAAAAAATCTAAATACTCACTTCCCTCCAGTCCTATGCCACCATCTGCAATGCAGGCCACGGGCTTCTTCCGGCATGCGGCATGAGTTGCCACGGAGCCCACAGGCAATGTGACTGCTTGAGCGTCTCTAGTGTCTTATTGGCTTTAAGCCATTGACTCCCAAACCCTGCCGCTGTATTGAGATGCAGGGCCCAGGAACATTGATGGATGCTTTGGGCAGCCATGGGCTCTTTAGGAGCCTCGGGCCCCAGGCAGCCGCCCAAAATGCTCTATTATAATCCACCACTGGTTATATGTCTATTATATATTAGACAGTTTGTGATGGTCGTTTTTTTTTAAATCTTACTAATGTAACTCAATCCAAAATGTAATAACATATTGCAAATACTAATTTACTTTCTATTATGTATTCCCAGCATGGAGGAGTGTGAAGCTCTGTGCACCAGACTGGCAATCATGGTGAAAGGAAAGTTTCAATGCATTGGCTCATTGCAACACATAAAGAGCAGGTCAGTGTCTTTTAAGCTTATTTTACAGTCGCAATATAGATTTAGTTTAGGCATAATTGCCATTTGATAATGTTAGCAATGCTATAAAACTTTGTCTAAGTGCTATATTCAGTGAAAATGGGCAATGGATGTGTAACATGGACCCTTCTACGATGGGAGCTAACACAGAACTGCCATTACTTGGGTTAGTGTTTAAGTATGTTACATTTGGTTTAGACATGAATCAGATGACTTCAGAAGTCTTTCTAACCTCTTTATGCTCAGCACACTACTATTATGTCACTGAGTGTAGTAAGTTAATGCTTAGTAGCATAAAATTACAGAGCTGTGATGGTTTGGGCTTAGGAGGTGTGTCCGCCCATCACTTGAAGGTGCCATTTTGATTATACACTTGGCATCCTTTTCTCACTGCCAGGATTGGAGTTAACTAAGATCCTGGCAGTTTAGGTCCTTAGATACTGCTGACAATGCTTTCAAGTGGATAAAGAGAGGGGGCTCCCTCTCTCACCCCATAGTACCGCCTGCAATCGAAACAGAGGGTTTGCTATGGCAGCTAGGATCCTAAAAATCACAGCTATGACTGCCATGTATGGATGCTATGCATGCCATGCCAAACAGGTATTATTTCAGTCTTCCTGTAACTGACACAATACACAAAAGTATTGCTGTGTATGATATGAGCGATGAAAGGATTGTATGTCCAAATTCCCTAGTTGGACACAAAGAATCATTTTAAAAAAAGTGTTTGGTAAAATAAAAAAGTGAAAATAAACAAAGTTGTATTTTCGAAGCTTGAAAACATATTTATGTAAGTAAAAATATATTCAAAACCATACATAATTGGTATGGTCTCATCTGTAATGACCCGTATAGTAAACAACGTAAAAAAAAAAAAAGAAATGTAAAATGTTAACAAAATGCCAAAATTGCTGTTGCTCATTCCACCTGGCAATAAAAAGTTATCAAAAGTTCATATGTATCGTAAAATGGCCCAAATAAACACTACGACCATAAGCCCTCATACAGCTCCATTGATGAAAAAAAAAAATGTTATGGCTTTTTAAATGCAGCAACGCAAAATAAATCAACTTTCAAGAAAAAGTTTTTGCAAAAGTAGAGAAACAGAAAAAAGTATAAAAATGTTGTATTGGCGTACACGTAATGACCCACAGAATGCAATTTTCATGTTACTTATACTGCATAGTGAATGCCATAAAAATAAAACTCAAACACCAATAAAAACAATGGTAGAATTGCTGTTCTTCCCACTCCAAAAAAAGATATACCCCAAAATGGTGCTATTAACAAAACAACTTGTCCTGATAAAATCAAGTCCTGATACAGCTATATTGATGGGGGGCAAAAAAAAAAAGTTTTGGCTTTTGGAAACAAAAAAATAATTGTCATGCCTTAAGAGCCAAACTAGGCAGCACCCTAAAGGGGTAAAGCATGCTCTCAGTTAGGCCTCCTTCACACATACATGATGTCATCTGGTGTCAGAGAAAGCCGTGTTTGGTCCTTGTGTCCGTTATTTGCCCTCCGTGTGTCATCTGTATTCCATGGACACTGATTCCATGGACAAATGAATTTTTTTTCCAGAGCATCTCTTACCAATTGTCCGTGAAAACCACAAACCAAACACGGACGGCATCTGTGTTGTGTTTGTGGTTTCAATGGACCCATAGACTGTAATGTGGGTGAGGGACACATGGTCACTGACAAAATAGGTCATGCTTTCGTGGTGTCACTATGAACCTATGGTCCGTGGAAAATCACGGATGTGAGAATACACACATCAAAGTCAATGGGTACATGTGCTCTCTACGGAGAACATGGACAGTACACGTCTGTGATTCACTGATGTGTGAAAGAGGCCTTAGACATTTTTGGGCCAAATGTAGAAAAAGTTTTTTGTGGAAAATTCATGCAGCATTCGATCCGTACAATACATTTAAAACATTAGCATCCACTGTGAGCAAGTAACTTTTCAATGACATGCAAATATACTGCCCACTTATTATGCTAGTGAGAAGTCTTCATAATCCACATAACAAAGCTAGCTACGATTCACGGCAAGAGTGTGCGGGGCTTTGTAGAGGTCACAGTAGCTTAAATTCCTATTTATGATGAAGTGCTGGATGTTACAGTATTTCACTCACAAGGATATCCAGGAAATTCTTCATCTTTTTTTTTTTTTCTACTATCAAACTTTTCAACCTGAATTAGGCATCTGTGAAGGTCTCAAATTGAAAACACAAGAAAAAGACATGATTTTGATCATTCAGTAATTTAATTTTAAGATTTTAAGATTTCAGCAAAATTCAATTGCCTATTTTTTGTGTTTTTTTTGTGTGGGAATCACGCATTCAGTTATTATTATATTTTTTTGTTTTGTTTAGCCAAACACAGGAATAAATACAAAAAGAAGGAAAAATATAAAAGAAGGACTAACAGGTCTTGCTTTTGTATCTACTCCTGTGTGTTGAGTCAAAAAACTGCATCAAAAATTGCAGGTGTGATTCTAGCCTAAGGATGCCTTGATGGGTTTTTTTTTCAGCACTTTAAAAGTAGTGTAAAATAATGACACGAATTTCAATGATTTTTTTTATATACAGACGTGGACAAAATTGTTGGTACCCTTTGGTCAATGAAAGAAAAAGTCACAATGGTCACAGAAATAACTTTAATCTGACAAAAGTAATAATAAATTAAAATTCTATAAATGTTAACCAATGAAAGTCAGACATTGTTTTTCAACCATGCTTCAACAGAATTATGTAAAAAAATAAACTCATGAAACAGGCATGGACAAAAATGATGGTACCCCTAGAAAACACAGAACATAATGTGACCAAAGGGACATGTTAATTCAAGGTGTGTCCACTAATTAGCATCACAGGTGTCTACAACCTTGTAATCAGCCATTGGGCCTATATATGGCTCCAGGTAATCACTGTGTTGTTTGGTGATATGGTGTGTACCACACTCGACATGGACCAGAGGAAGCAAAGGAAAGAGCTGTCTCAAGAGATCAGAAAGAAAATTATAGACAAGCATGTTAAAGGTAAAGGCTATAAGACCATCTCCAAGCAACTAGATGTTCCTGTGAGTACAGTTGCACATATTATTCATAAGTTTAAGATCCATGGGACTGTAGCCAACCTCCCTGGACGTGGCCGCAGGAGGAAAATTGATGACAAATCTAAGAGACGGATAATCCGAATGGTAACAAAAGAGCCTAGAAAGACTTCTAAAGAGATTCAAGGTGAACTTCATGCTCAAGGAACATCAGTGTCAGATCGCACCATCCGTCGTTGTTTGAGCCAAAGTGGACTACATGGGAGACGACTAAGGAGGACACCATTGTTGAAAACGAATCATAAAAAAGCAAGACTGGAATATGCCAAACTACATGTTGACAAGCCACAAAGCTTCTGGGAGAATGTCCTGTGGACAGATGAGACAAAAATCGAAGTTTTTGCCAAGGCACATCAGCTGTATGTTCACAGACGAAAAAATGAAGCATATCAAGAAAAGAACACTGTCCCTACTGTGAAACATGGAGGAGGCTCTGTTATGTTCTGGGGCTGCTTTGCTGCGTCTGGCACAGGGTGTCTTGAATCTGTGCAGGGTACAATGAAATCTCAAGACTATCAAGGAATTCTAGAGAGAAATGTACTAGCCAGTGTCAGAAAGCTTGGTCTCAGTCGCAGGTCATGGGTCTTGCAACAGGACAATGACCCAAAACACACCGCTAAAAACACCCAAGAATGGCTAAGAGGAAAAAATTGGACTATTCTAAAGTGGCCTTCTATGAGCCCTGACCTCAATCCTATTGAGCATCTTTGGAAGGAGCTGAAACATGCAGTCTGGAAAAGGCACCCTTCAAACCGGACACAACTGGAGCAGTTTGCTCATGAGGAGTGGGCCAAAATACCTGCTGAGAGGTGCAGATGTCTCATTGACAGTTACAGGAAGCGTTTGATTGCAGTGATTGCCTCAAAAGGTTGCGCAACAAAATATTAAGTTAGGGGTACCATCATTTTTGTCCATGCCTGTTTCATGAGTTTATTTTTTTACATAATTCTGTTGAAGCATGGTTGAAAAACAATGTCTGACTTTCATTGGTTAACATTTATAGAATTTTAATTTATTATTACTTTTGTCAGATTAAAGTTATTTCTGTGACCATTGTGACTTTTTCTTTCATTGACCAAAGGGTACCAACAATTTTGTCCACGTCTGTATATATATATGATACAAGCAAAAATATTCCATAAAAATAAGCATGTTGCATTCAAAAAACACCACTGCCCTAAAAAATGCTACAATTGTATATGTTGCAAAATGTTGTATATGTGGAAATTTTAATCAGTTTCTTGCTGCCCAAATCATGGAAGCATGAAATCCCAACATCCTCCCGCGCTACAAGAGCTGCAGCATTTCAGAGAAAACATAGGGGCACATTTATTAAGACCGGCGTTTTAGATGCCGGTTTTAATAAAGCCCTAAACTGCCGGTGAATCTGCCGAAGTTATGAAGAGGTGCTGGCCTCTCCATAACTTTGGCGCATCCAGCGCCATTCTAAATTTAAGACCACATCTGAGCGGTCCTACATTTAAACCTTTTTTTTTACGCCTAAAACAGGCATAGAAAATTATGAATGAGACGGGCCCACAAACACTTGTGTGGCCTGGGTCCCATATTTTCCATAAACCTTCAGCTAACATCTGGAGCTGGCATTTTTATTGCAAAAAGCGCAACAAAAAACTCTACAGTGCAGAAAAACTCCAGCAAAAATCTGTGTGAACCTGGCCTCATGGAGTTGTCCCATCACACTTGCTTTTCAATCTAGGAATTTATTGTTCATAAACCACAAATCCAATACTGCTAAATGGTTGTGGATGTATTGCGCAACTTAGTAAAATGCTGGAGGCAGTAGACTTGCACAATATGACGTTATTAGGGATTGCACTGTGACCATTATGTGAACTCTTGACATTTTCAATTGTGGCTGTGACGTTCCCGTCACTCAGTTCTCTCTACAGGACTGGACTTGTTTCCTAGCTACAGAAAGCTCAGGCAGCTATAAGAACGACTGAATAGTGCATGCTTTGATATGGTACAATCCGATGATCCTCTTATTATATTTTCAGGTTTGGAAGTGGGTTCACGGTGAAGATGCATTTGAAGGACTCCTCCATCAGCATTGAGACAATTACGAGCTTTATGCACTCACACTTTCCAAACACGTTTTTAAAGGTAGAGTTTAAGCAAACTTCATACTTTGGCTTATATTTTATTTGTTTACTGTGTTTAATTGGCTATGTCAAAATGCTCAAAATATAAATCGCTGTAATATGTTGTAATTATACATATAAGTAAAGGGGTTAGCCCAATTTTTTTTCAGACCTCATAGAGTAATGGTGGTGATCATACTTGGTCCCTGCTGCTGGGCTCCGGCATTATCATTCCACCGCCGGCTATGCAGTTCCCAACTCTCTTGGCATTAACATCCTGCCAACGGGGGGAACGGGACCGCTGCAGCCAATCACTGGTCGCAACAGTGACATGTCACTGGCACATGACCCAGTGACATGCTACATGGGTGACAGGTCCCTGCTACGTTCAGTGATTAGCTGCAACGTTCATGTGCCCACGATCCACGGGATCCGAGAAGAAAAGGGAACCTCTATATCGGCACTGTCAGCAGGAGTCAGATACCAGGTAAGTTTTGGTAAAAGCAAATTGTAATTTTTATTTACAGTCGACGCGTTTAAAGGGCGGAGTGCCCTCTTCATCAGGACAGTCCTGCCCTTGAAACACATCGAAAAAATTTAAAAATTACTATTTGCTTTTACCAAAACGTACCTGGTATCTGACTCCTGCTGACAGCGCCGATATAGAGGTTCCCTTTTCTTCTTCTCCTTCTTCACGGATAAATTCATCCCGACGACCACATCCATAGCATGAGTAGGAACCAAGGCAGCAGCGCAGGTACCCCGAATGCTGATCGGGCAATATCAGCCAAGCTCACCACAGCCGTTGTGACGTGTCATGACTAAAGTTGGTAAGCGTAACTTATTTTATGTTATCCTTCTAAATGAAACAGCACCACACATGAGGCGCTGCCTCTTGTCTTTTTCTTCTATTTGCACGATCCACAGGACGGGAGAGATGGGAGCTGCAGAGCCTCTCTGTTTCCTGACTATGAGTTCTGACTGATCTCTCAGTACACCAAGACTATTCCAAGAAGCAGCAGCCTGGTGGCTCCCCTGTAGTAAAGTTCAGATTCCTGTAACACCCTTAGGTCTAGCCCAAAGTTAAACCGCTTGGTTGGCGCTGTAATTCCACACCCACTTCCCGTAACAATTTTAACACTAGATTATAAATATTTACTCTTATCTGGTCAGTTACAAGTCCCCAAGCGCTCATCTGGCACAGGATCATGGGAGTTACAGCCCAACAATAGCCAGATACCGCTAGGATGTTAGACTGCTCAGCGCTTTTGTTTAGCTACTTCTCGTATTGATGCTCTCCAAGCACTTGCGGCCAAAACAAATATCCTACTTTGCTATCGCCTAGGGCTGTTTCTGTGCAGCAAAAGAGCAAAGTGAAAAAACCCTCTGCTGTGATACATCTTAATAATTCTGGATAGATTTTCTAGTGTCAAAAGCTGATCGCTTAATTAATCACCCCTGATGTGGTTTTATTTGCTTTATATACCTATTAACATTCAGGAGAACTCTTGGATATCGGGCCCCATGCGGTTAAATGATTCATTATAGAAAAAGAGAATTGTAACATTTATTTTTTGGGAAACAACATCTTACAATTACTCTTTTGAAACGTTATGCTTCAGAATTAGTGAAGCTTTTTTTTTTTTTTTTTCTGCTGGTGGGTCGGTCTCCATTTTCAAGGACTAAAAGTCCTGGAAGGAAACAAGTTGAAAAAGAGTAACATTTCAATGTTCTGAATGTAAAAATGGGAAAGTATAGGGTTGTGAATCCTGGCAATGCAAATGGATTATTGAGAATAAAAGATGACTGTTTGCTTTAAGCGTACTGATTCTCTGCTGTGTAAATAACATTTGTATGGAAGATGCTCGATTGTGTGTAAAGCAGTGGACTGTGAGAGCAGAGTATATGAGATGGAGCTGAAAGGAAAAATGACATTTATTTGGAGTGGTCCCTCTAGCTGCATCTAATGCACTTTTCTCTGAAAAAGGATCAATAAAGCCCAGTTCTTAACCACCCAATGCAGCTTGTTTGCACTTCTAGGGCAGTGGTACTGCTGGGCATTAGATAGCTGCTTCAGCAGCATCTCTCTATGTCTAACGTCAGATTGGAAATGAGGGAAAGACTCTGGACAATCCCTTTAAGTTTTAATATAAGGGCATTTCTACTTGCCCTTCTTAGACACGGGCATGGCTCCTCATCTCCTTACCAGACCTAGAAACAACCCTCATCTGACACTTTACATAACATTACTGGCGATCATGGAGGAGGGCAGGTAACTGATCTGGGGGAGAGATGAGGAGCAGATGATAATGCATATACCGAGGAGCTTGAAGTAGGTAGGATGGCCTCTTCAGGACAGGAGCGAAGAGCGGATGTTAGGCTGGAGGAGGAGGGAGTAACATCATTTAATGGTTCCTCCTGTTCTCATGTCATCTGCTGCCTTCTCTCACACTAAATGTGTGTCAGCTGTCTACTAGACCACCACAAATGTTCTGCTCTATCAAACAGCCCAGAGCCATAGAAGAGGGCCACACAATCCATGGGTTGGGGACTCCTACCCTAAAAGTCTTCTTGCTGTGAAGGGTTTTAATACTTTCACAAAGTGTATAGGGTTCATGTAACTTTTCAGCCTGGTTTGAAGTTGCCCTACATACATATCATCATATATACTTAAAGGGAACCAGTCATCAACTTTGTGCTGCCCATACTAACGGCAGAATAAAGTAGAGACAGTTGGGTTGATTTTAGCGGTCTGTCATTTAACACTACTTTCACACTCGCGTTTTGGGCGGATCCTGAAAAAACGGATCCGTTACAATAATACAACTGCATGCATCCATCATGAACGGATCCGTTTGCATTATCTGTAACATAGCCAATACGGATCCGTCATGAACTCCATTGAAAGTCAATGGGAGACGGATCCATTTTCTATTGTGTCAGAGAAAACGGATCCGTCCCCATTGACTTACATTGTGTGCCAGGACGGATCCGCTTGGCTCAGTTTCGGCAAGCGGAAACCAAAACGCTGCAGGCAATGTTTTGGTGTCCGCCTCCAGAGCAGAATGGAGACTGATCGGAGGCAAACTGATGCATTCTGAGCGGATCCTTATCCATTCAGAATGCATTGGGGCAAAACTGATCCATTTTGGACCGACTGTGAGAGCCCATGATGGATCTCACAAACGGAAAGCCAAAAAGCTAGTGTGAAAGTAGCCTTAATGTTAAAAGTAAGTGGTTGCTGAGAACCAACATCACAATCATTGCAGACTGGGCCTGGAAAAGAGTCACGGCCACCTGAGAAGAGTCCTGGTTATTCATGAGTTCCTGCTCTCCTGCCCACCTGCTGATGACTGACCGGCTTCTATCTAGTTTTCTCCCTTTCTCTCTAGGAGAGAACTGCCAGTCATCAGCAGATGGGCGAGAGGGCAGGAGATTATAATAACCAGGACTCTTCTTAACTAGATTTGACTCTTTTTAAGGCCTGTGCTATAATGAATTTGATGCTGGTTCTCAGCAACCACTTACCTTTAGCTGATGAGTGACACACCGCTGATATCAGCATTTCTGTCACTATTTTATGCTGCCCTCAGTGAGGTCAGCGAAACTTTGATGACAGGTTCACTTTAAATGGATTGCATGAGATTAGAAAAACATGGCTGCTTTCATCCAGAAGCAGTGTCACTCATGCCCGTGGCTGTGCCTGGTTTTGTAGCTCAGTCTGATTCACATGCGGCAAAGCTGTTTCTCCATTTCCAATACACAATATAGAAGTAGACCTACCGATGTAGGATATACCCAAGGCAGCGGTCTACTTTACAGCAGGAGGAGCTGAGAAGATTGATATATCGTTCTGTGGGCAGATTAAGCAACTTGTAACTGATATATAGTTCTGTGGGAAAAGATTCAGCAACTTGTATTTCATTCATTTAGATCCCTGCTCATTCTGGGCTTTGAAGTCCAGGAGACGGTCCTATCAGTGATTGACAGCCTTCCATCTATGACTGTGTATACAGAGATAGCCGTCAATCACTGATAGGACCGCCTCCTGGACTTCAAAGCCCAGAATGAGCAGGGATCTAAATGAATGAAATACAAGTTGCTGAATCTTTTCCCACAGAACTATATATCAGTTACAAGTTGCTTAATCTGCCCACAGAACGATATATCAATCTTCTCAGCTCCTCCTGCTGTAAAGTAGACCGCTGCCTTGGGTATATCCTACATCGGTAGGTCTATTTCTATATTGTGTATAATATGCATTTTCAATGCCTTTTAACTGTGAAAGTTGAGTTGCTAAAAGGATAAAATCCCTTTAACAAGTATTCTGTTTTTTTTATGTTTACTGTGTATTTCTCTGCCTATAGAACACTGTGAAGCATTTCACAATACAAAATCTCAAAAGTGACCCAAATGAAGCTGAATGACCTATGGACTAGAACTTGAAAAAAAATAGGGCCCATTATTGAAATCTATTTGTCAATTGAAACTGTTTAAGGTCATATCTTAGCTCTACTAACACAAGTACACTGAATACTCATCTATAATATTCCTTTACAGGAGCAGCATTTCACTATGGCAGAATACCACGTTCCTGTTTCTGCTGGAGGAGTTGCCAGTATATTTGACCTGCTTGAATCTCAGAAGAAGCACTTGAATATCATTCACTTTTCAGTCAGTCAGACGACTCTTGATGAGGTACTAAAAAAGATTTTGACATTTTTTTAACGCTTTATTGGCCTGAAAGGGGTATGCGACCAAAGTCCGATAGATGCAAGTCCCACCTCTTGGACCTATTCCTATCTGAAGAATGGAGAACAGTGATCACACTGCCTATGTGCAGCGTCATCTTCATTCACTGCTATAGGAGATCTAAAAAATAGCTGACCCAGTGCTCAGGTGTTTTTGGAAGCCCCATAGCGGTGAATGGAGGGTGACCAGACATGACAGCGTGTTCTCCATTACACTTGTGGGCCCTGTTATTGACATAGGATTGGGTCCTAGAATTGGGACCCACACTTATAGGACATTTATCGCATATCCTATTGATATGTCATAAATGTCCCAAATGGGAATATCTTTTTACTTGCATTATCTCCATCGTTATGACTGTAATGAATACAATGACGAGCAAAAGGATAACAATATTTTTAACTTTTGACTTTCAGGCTCCATATCTCATCCACTACAGTTTCGAACGTGAGACTACCATCATTTTATAGACAATCATCTTGGTTATCTCATTACATAAATTGGACTTGCAACTATTTAGCATATGACCAGTTTTGCTGATCCTTTTTATGTAACTGCATTGTTACTGTTTTCAGGTTCAAGCATGTCTCAACTGAAATCTGTTCCCAGGTCTCTTCTACATCTAATATTGGTGCATACTGGTCGACTCACAAGTGTTCGATTGGGTGGAGGTCTGGGGATTGTGGGGGCCAATCGAGCACTTCTACTTCATTTAACCATTTCTTCGCCAATCTCGACGTATGCTTCAGGTTTTTGTCTTGCTGGAACACTATGTCATCCTTTTCATAGTACTTGAGTGTACCAAGTAACTCGTCTTGTAGGATATTCACATATAGCTCAACATTGAGACCACCATTGATCCTGGTCAAGTATCCAATGCCTTTGGCTATGAAGCAACCCCATATAATCAGGCGTCCCCCACCGAACTTGACAGTTCGTTCAAGTTCTCAATCTGTTAGCCCCCTTTTCCCTTGTTTCTTCCAGGCCCATTTAATCACTCCGAATCACCCATTTCCAATCTTCTACTGTCCACAGTGTTTTTTTTTGCAAACTCGAGCTGAAGCTTCTTATGGCGATATTGAAGTTGAGGTTTATTCACCTTTTTTTGGGCCACCATTCCAGGCTTTTGTAACGTGCGTCGCACAGTGCTTGCATGAACGTCTGTGATCTCACTATTACGAAGCATACAGGCCACATCCACAGCCGTGTTTGTCACACCAGAACTCATAGACCTGATCAGCTGACTGGTTGATTCAGATATTTTGTCTGGACGTCCACCTCTTGGCTTTGGAATGAATGGATAGGACTTTATTTCGGATTCTTCCAACTGTCATGGCACTCACATGATGAAGTTTGGCTATTCCTCTTGGCCGAGAATACGCTATTGATGTGCTGGATGATGCTGTTCCCTTTTCTTGGAAAATCTTAGTAATGACTGCTGCTGAATTCAAACCAGTGACCTTTCTCTTGGGAATCAACCTAATAAGACATTGAGCAATTAGGGAATGAGAACAGGTTGGAATTTGTAGTATACAAGAAGAAAAAGATTGTTCCACCACCAGGAGCAAAACAGTAACAATGCAGTTACATGACAAGAATCTGTTTAACAGATGTAGAAGAGACCTGGGAACAGATTTCAGTTGAGACATGCTTGAATCTGATGTAGAAATTTAGGAGCAAAACAGTAACAATGCAGTTACATGAAAAGGATCAGCAAAACTGGTCATATGCTAAATAGCTGCAAGTCCAATTTATGTATGAGATAACCAAGATGATTGTCTATAAATTGATGGTAGTCTCACGTTCGAAGCTGTAGTGGAGCTTGAAAGTCAAAAGTTTAAAATATTGTTACCCTTTTGCTTGCCAGTGTATGTGTTTGTCCATCTGGCTATACGTTTTTCTGCAGAAGACACTCTTGTATAATGGCTCTGTGTCCTGGCTAATAGACAGGGCTTCTGAGTGGGCAGCTCCCCCAATGATTTCTAGATTCAATTATAATAAAATCATGACACAAGTTCTTTAATAGTATCTAAGTACTGTACTATGTGGTTTTGCTAAATTTTGCCTTCTTTTCTAATTAAACAGCAGTATTATTGAGATTGTGCTGTGCTTCTTCTCCAGGTTTTCATCAACTTTGCCCAATCTCAATCAAGTCCTGACAACTCCAGGGAAAGTGGTCAAGAAACTCCACAACTGGTTGTTATCTAAAGAATTTGCCTTTGCTTTATTGTTTCTTCAGTTCCAAGCACTTTTGAATACCTGGTTACTTGAAAGGGGACTATATACTGTACAACATCGACACGACGGTCAACACATTGTGTCAACAAGCAAAACAAGTGATACTTGTACTTCTTGCACTTTTATACCTCATAGTTATAAAGTAGGTTGAATAGGTCTGTGATGTTTTTTTTATTTACTGAAACTACCATAGATAATATGAGTAGCAATTCATTCTATGATAGTGCCATATGCAAACGACACCCAAACATATTCAAACACACACACAATGCTTGCACCGAGCATGCAAGATGCCGAATCCACATTTAGTATGAATTTAGAATTTTCAGTGGCCAAAACATAGTTTAAAAAAAAATTAGCTAAACCCTAAATTCTGAAGACTATTAACACAAGACCTTGCTGCAAGACAAAAAAGGTAATGTATGTTTATGCACATTTAATATATTAATAAATGTAATGAACACATTTCACTATGTGCTGGCAACCACTAAAGCTGCTTTTTAAGTTCCGTTCTCTATAGCTGTGTGTGCGCATGCCTCTGTAACGTTCAGTACTACGCCGAAAAAAACTGCAAATTTTATTCTTGACTGCAGGAGGAAATATATGTGAATATTATGAAGGCCTGAATTACCTGTGCATATTACAATGCAAACAGCATTTAAATGGTTGTCCCCAAAAAAGATATTCTACAGTTTTCAAACCAGCATCTGTATCTGAATACTTTAGTAATTGTGTGAAATTATTTAATGTAGCCAATGAGTTATTCAATTAAATTTATCTGTATAGTGCCACCTGCTGGTTGTTGTTTTTTTCTAATTTCCCCTTTAACCTACAGAAGGAAACAATAATTTTCAAGCAAAACCATTTTTAAAGCAATTACTCATTTTATGTCCACCTCCTATCAATGGATGCTCTTCAAGTTTACACTTAGTAGTTTAATGTATTAATGCGCAAATGTCAAATTAATCTTTGTTGTATGGAAAGACTAATAATTGTGACCCTAAATTAAATTGGTGGACAAAGGATATGCCTGCTCTTGATGTTATACTGTGAAACCATAGAAGATCTTGTCGGCTTTAGACAACCTCTTTGCCTATGCTCTGTTCTACTCAGGACCCTTTAATTGCCAATAGTCTCTAAATATTGCTTTACTTAGCAAAAACGTTATGAAGTTTCACTGTTACACTACAGACCTTGTTTAATTTATGGTTGTATGTATGAGTTTATTTTTTTTAGCCTGTTAATTTCAATGGTTTGATGAACTGCATGTAGAAGAAGAATGTTAGCATCTTATATGTGTAATGCCTACTCACTATTCTAGATGCTAACACTGCACTGTAAACTCATACTGACTACCCAGATTTCAAGTAAGTCAAGATATTATTGCAACTGTTTCCAAAGAAAATATAAATTATTATTAGTTCGGAAGAGTGGAAGGACAGACTCTCCCACCCTTGATGTTTTTGTAAAAGCTGCACAGCATGACCACCTGATTTAAGTGCAATTGTTTATTAGAGTATCAGAACCTTTTTTTAGACATGAAAAGGGAACCATGCACGTGCATTTTAACCATTATTTTTATTTTATTTGTAAATGATAAATGTGCTTATGGGAGGAATCTTTATGCGAGCTGCAACAAAACTTTTTACATAGGCGGTTATTTGATTATTTATGTTACCAGTGCTATTGTAACAAATCTGTTGCTGAAAAAGTGATTTTATGAACCAAAATGTTTACAATAAATCTTTATTGTTTTTTAATTTGGTGTGCTTGTGATCATTTTATGGACAATCTTGTTTAAACTCTATGGTCAGGATCCCACAGGGCATGTGTTTTAACGTCTTTTTTTAAACCAAAGCTGTAGGAGTGGATCTATAGAGAGGATGCATATAAAGAAAGGAGTTCGCTTCTCCTGGTTCAGAATAAACATTACTTCTGTAGAATCTTTTTAAGTCTCTAACATATTTCTTAGGGCTCATTCAGACGGCCGTATGCTATCCGCAAAAATGCAGGATCCGTTTTTTTGCGGATTAGATGCTGACCTATTCACTTCTATGGGGCCCTTTTCTATTCCAAGGTTCCGCAAAATAAATGAAACATGTCCTATACTTGTCCGTGAAAATCAGGACATGGCCCTATTGAAGTCTATGGGTCAGCAAAAATACTGAATGCTATCTGTTTTTTTGCGGATTCGCAAAAAAACTGATAGCATTCAGTATTTTTGCGGACAGCATACGGCCGTCTGAATGAGCCCTTATAGTGTTAAATAGTTTCCAAGAAGAGCACTCAGTGACCTTGCAGTTTTTCTGGGTCACAGACCAGCTGTTGACCTATTGACTGATAGATGATACATTTCTGCCATAAATTCTGAAAGTGTAGTTAAATGAGGAGAGGAAGATAATTTGCACTGCTGGTCAGCCTACTTTCCTTGGTAGGTATATATCATCATATCAGAGGTGTAACTTCATTAGTAGGAAATATTACAGTACAGTATGTACAGGAATTCAGCTAGGCTCTGATAAAGATAACATCAGTGCCGACACAAACATAGCAACATCAACTAGAAAAGCTACAATTTCTGGGGAAATTGTGTGAAGTGTTCTTGCCTCCACCAGTAGTCTACAACTGGAGTGGGTTGATTAACTGGGTGGAGTGGTTTGAGTAACTGTTGTGTGGTTGGAGTGGCTGGAGTAACTGGAAAGGTTGGACTGGACAGAGTAACTTTCTGGAATGGGCAGAGTAACTGTGTGGAGTGTTTGGAGTGAGTAAAGATAGTAAACATTACACTAACCAATTGATTGATCAAATTTAAAAAGTACACATGGCAAGCTTGATAGAGTGAGAAATGAATTTCAACTTTTATTTATTTATATAGCACATTTAATTGCAATGTTGTTGCCCAAAGTGCTTCACAGTTACATTAAAACATACATTTATAAAAACATTAGCAGCCTAGCAGATGAAGGTATGACTACGTGCATTTGGGGAGGTCTCAGCATCTCGACGTAGAATGAAGGTGAACTTTCTGTTTGATGATAATCAGTGTTCACAACCACTGCTTCCTGGCAACGCTCCGTTCATGCAGGCTCTAAGCGTGTTCACAACCACTGCTCAAAACACAATACACAGGATCATGATAGCTGTAATAACTGTGCAGTACTCCTGACTGGAGACAGTGCTGCACCCTGGAGATGTAAATGTGATCCAACAGTGTGTTTTTTCTGTGGCGGCTGCCCAGACCAGTTGGGTATATCCTCTTGAGTGAACAAAGTCAGATATTGGCTTTGCTCTGGACAGAAAATCTTCATTGAAATCTCCACAAACTATTATAGGTTGGCAATCCATTCTTTCCAAAGATTTCAAGAGGCCTAGCAGGTTAGTAAAGAATTGGCCAATACTGTAATATTGTCCTTCAAATTTGAGGTGGCTAGAGTGGAGTTTCAATCAATGGCTTAGCAGGGATAGCTGAACGTTTCGATATAAGATTTGTGTAGGTGGTCTTAAAAATGAGGTAGTGATGGCAGTTTAGAAATCATGTCCTGATTTTTCAGCTCGCACTCTAGCTTTTGTCAGCTCCCACTCTAGTTTTGAACATTCCGCCATTCATTCCTCTGGGACCAATTTCGCCACAAAAACGCAGATATTTTGTGAACCATTTGGCGAAACGATCCACAAAGTAATAGCACACCAATAGGGAATAATCTGCACGTTTCAGTATATTACTGTCTATGTAGTGTAAAAACTGTGGGAGGAGTTAGGGTGGTAAATTTGGCTATAATAATAAGAATATATATGTGAGATAACAGTAAGTGGCCTTGCCATGCAAGAACACTTAATAAAATCCATCCTTCTCCTCCAGGCCTTTGTTGCTTTGTTGGGCTCCCTCAGTCTACATCCGGTTCGACATGCCGCAGCCAATCAAAGGCCGTGGTGGAGGCAGGATGCCCTTGTGTCATGTGACCATTTGTTATGATGTAAGGGGAGAAAATGGCACCGCAGCCAGAGATTGAACGCAGCAATGCCAAACCAGATGTTGACATCGAGGGAGCCCAGCAGAGGATCAAAGGCCTGGTGGAGAAGGAGCAGGGAGCCAGCACCAGGAAGCAGGTAAGTCATCTTTCCTTTATAGGTCTGGCCAAGCTCATTGCACCTTAAGTTCCTTTCTATTCCGTGCCATGTCCCCACCACTTTGGCTGGCAGGACCATGCAGTGAAGATGTACTACAGTCTAGGGCAGTGATGGCTAACCTTGGCACTCCAGCTGTGGTAAAACTACAACTCCCAAGATGCCGCCCTTGCTTGGCTGCTCTCAGAACTCTAAAGAAATAAATGGAGCATGCTGGGAGTCGTAGTTTCACCACAGCTGGAGTGCCAAGGTTAGCCATCACTGGGCTAGGGGATAACTATTATATTGGTGGGGGTTCTACCACTGGACGGCCACCAATGACGAGAATGGGGACCCCATACCCCACTGAGTCACCAGAAATAAGAGAAAGAAAGAGTGGCTGGTCGGGCATGCGTGCAGCTGCCCCACTGATTTCTATGGGTGTTCCAGATATAGCTGAGAGCTATAGTATTTAAACTATATAAATGAATAGCATGGCTGTGTGCATACCCGACCGGTCACTCTGTTCATTTCAGGAGGCCCCAGTTCTTGTGTTTAGTGGGGTTCCCAGCAGTAGGACCCTCACCAATCTAACAGTTATCCCCTATCCTGGGGTGCAATATGTTAGTGTGGTGGCCTGATGGGTGTAGCAGTTAGTACTCACATTTCTGCAGCTCCATAGGCCGGCATGCAGTGACAGGAAGGAAGGCACCAGATTCCTTCAGGGCACACTCTGGTGTTGGGGGATCTCCTGCCAGATGTTGGTTGGGGTGCCCTTGATGGTACAGGGTTTTAGGTACAGGGAAGGCACGGTCCATAATGTTTGTGATGCCAGTACCCTTAGGTGTAAATGAGGTGTGGAAATTAAGAGTAGTCAGTTCGTATAAATAAATGGAATATTTACTGCTAATCAGTTGCCTTGAGGTAGATGTACAGATTCATTGACATGGAAGAGGCAGTTGTATCTTAATCCATACAAAGCACATCACAGTTAGCTGTGGCTGTAATCCTAGTAACAGGCTCTAGGTGAGGTACTGACTCTGGTCACACTCAGGCTGTGGTACCTTCTGGCTGGTTATCTTCCAGGTCTGGAGTATACATCAATAAACTGCTTCACATGGCCATTATACATATGTCTTGCCTTCCTGGCTCATTCACAATTTCCATAAGAATTGTCCAAACTGTCCATAGAGGAATATGGCTCTAAATACAGCTTGTACTTCAGTCTTCCTTTCCTCTACATGCTAGACTAACTTCCCTATCCCCCTGCTCTACATATATATATATATATATCTATGTGGTGCCAGCACCACCTAGGGGTGATTGTCTGTAATTACATGCAACGTGTAAACAGCCTGTTAGAAGGAATTACAGCAATATACATACAGAGCGTAGAATGCCATTCTGCAAATTTCCTTAAACATACAGGGCCCCACTACTGATATGGAGTGGGACACTGCAGGTTGCAGCTCTTTGCTCTCGAAGCTCAACTTCCCATTTAATTCCCTGCCATGCTCCCACCACTTTGACTGACAGGGCAAGGCAGTGAAGAAGTACTCATGCCTGGACCTGTAGCCTTGTGGCAACAAGTTCGGCGCATGTGATGTACAGGGATGCAGACTGCCTGACACTTCATCCATGTACAGATCGTGTGCAGAACACGCTGCCGCAAAACCTCAGGGCCAGGAGCGAGTACGAATTTCTCTTGTTGTGAGCTCATGCTGAGGTTCACTATCATGAAGAAGCTCTATGAACACTTAGGCCTCTTTCACACGAGCGATACAGATTGTGTCAGGATATGTTCAGGGAAAAACTAAAGGTTTACATGTAAGATCAGTCAGTTTTGTCGATGACTGTATTCAGTGTTTCAGTTTTTTCTGTGTGGGTGCAATAAATTTTTATGCATTTTTCACCGCGTGGAAAAAAAAACCGGAAGAATTACAAACTACATCTCCTTGCAACCATTAGTGAAAAACGCATTGCATCTGGATGCAGTCTGTTTTTCATGCAAGCCCCATGGAGCGAGTAAAAAATGCAGAACATAGAACATGCTGCGATTTTTCCCGAATGCAAAAATAATGCATGAAAAACAACAGTCATGTACACAGACCCATTGAAATGAATGGGTCAGGATTCAGTCCGGATGCTATGGGTTTGCTTCACGCATCGCATCCTGATGGAAAACTTGCTTGTGTAAAAGAGGCCTTACAGCCTGAAAATGCATTTGTAACACCCCAGTGTATCACATAAAGAATATAAAGCCTACAGGCAACATTTACATCATAATCATTCTAATTTTATTACCCCAACAGCTAGTATAATCAGCAATATATATAACGGGATCTGCACTATTAATTATATGCATGAGCATGTTGTCCCTAGGATATCAGTAAAATGTCTGCGAATACAGGATGATATTTTGCAGCCCCCTGACTGCCACTTTGGGGTGCTGTTTAGTACACCTGCTACTTTTCAGTTATTATGAAATGTAATAAATATCCTGTTCAGAGACAGGTTACATTTAAGGATATCAGAAAACCAGTCACTTGTATCTCAGGGAAGGGTGCAGATCATATCTTCGGGTGTTTAATTGCAGCAAGGGGCATACTTTTTTGTTAGGTTTATTTATGTTCACATCTGGAATAACAGAGGTTACTCTTGCATTTGGTAGAAACATCATTCTGTTAAAACACTTTACAGTCAGATGTTTTGTTAAGCAATTTTGACTGCTTTGCATCTGAAGTCTTTTATCTTAAGTTCCTGCAAGAATACCGTGATCTCTTAATCACATTTGCTTCTAGATTTATGGCAAGATGCTGATTTGCTCTGAGACATAAAATGTCAAAGGATGTATTATAAATTGTGTCTGGCGCTGACATTTTTCTGTTTGGTTAGGGGGTTTTGCTACCGGAACCTGAAAGAGATAAATTTTTCTTATAACCATTTTATGCGCTTCAGTAATTGCACCACACACACACACACAAAAGAAAGAATATTCCTGGAGAGGTATCTTCAAGACAGCCTGAGATAAAAACGAAAGGAATAGATTGAAAAAAAATGCCCAGGAACACATCAGCCACGGAGAGCGTGTGATAAATGGCATTAAATATATCTGAGGAGCACAGAGGTAGGGCGCTTCATCACTTCTCAGAAACAAAGGAACTAGTACCAGAAAAATCTCTGCACAACACACAAAGACAGAAATAGTAAAGAGTAGAACACAGACAGGCTTTGTAATACCAGGGAAGGCATAATATCTATTTGCTGCTGTATCATTCTTCATTTTCACCTTCCGAAGAGCAGATACAACAGTACAACACAGCCTTTTATCGCTAGGCCATATTTTAAAAGGGAAAAAAAAGTAATTCTTACCTTCGTCGAGAGAACCAAAAATGATCAATAATCGCTTCATTTTGGCAGTGGAGGCTGATATGAAATTATCATTTCAATTTCCTTCTATTTCCATGCTAACTCTGGCCCCTAATCTCATTTTTCATGGTCCCTAAATTCATTACTCATTTTATGTTTTCAAAAGGAAACTTGAGGTAAAACTAAAATGTTAAGTCTATTCTATCAGAAAGGTTTAGTACCTCGGGATGTACTTGTACTTGTCACCCATTGAGCATGTTTGGGATGCTCTGGATCGGCGTATACGACAGCGTGTTCCAGTTCCTGCCAATATTCTGCAACTTCGCACAGCTATTGAAGAGGAGTGGACCAACAGTCCACAGGCCACAATCAACAACCTGATCAACTCTATGCGACGGAGATGCGTTGCACTGCGTGAGGCAAATGGTGGCCACACCAGATACTGACTGGTTTTCTGACCCCACCCCCCAGTAAGGCAAAACTGTGCACATTTCAGAGTGGCCTTTTATTGTGGGCAGTCTAAGGCACACCTGTGCAATTTTCATGCTGTCTAATCAGCACCTTGATATGCCACACCTGTGAGGTGCGATGGATTATCTCGGCAAAGGAGAAGTGCTCACTAACACAGATTTAGACAGATTTGGGAACAATATTTGAGAGTAATGGGTCTTTTGTGTATTCAGAAAATGTTTCAGATCTTTCAGTTCACCTCATGCAAAATGGGAGCAAAACCGAAAGTGTTGCATTTATATTTTTGTTCAGTATATATATATATATATATATACACACACACACACACACTCACCTAAAAAATTATTAGGAACACCATACTAATACGGTGTTGGACCCCCTTTTGCCTTCAGAACTGCCTTAATTCTACGTGGCATTGATTCAACAAGGTGCTGATAGCATTCTTTAGAAATGTTGGCCCATATTGATAGGATAGCATCTTGCAGTTGATAGAGATTTGAGGGATGCACATCCAGTGCGCGAAGCTCCCTGTCACAACCAGAAGCTCTGACAGAAGCCTTTCAGAACCTCCTCCTTGAGTTTTCTTTGTTGTGGTGTTCAGTTCCTCATCTCGTTAGCCTCTCTCAGCTGTCATGTAGTTGGACTGATTGCATCCCTTTAAATTCCTCCCCATAATGCATTACTGGGCGGCTTATACAACTTCCTGGAGTGTGTGTGCATGCTGATCCTATTTCCCAGTCTGCTACAAAGTTAAGTGCTGTACATTTATTTGTTATTTTCTGTTTGCTGGATCCCAGGTGACCCTGACTCCCTCCGTGTCTGGTGTAGGGAGCCGGTGGTCGTGTCCCCTCACTATTGTAGGGTGTTCAGGTGTTATATAGTCGAGGTACGTGGATATGCGATCATCCACCTTTGAGATTTTTGCATAGGCTGAGCAGAGAGGGAGAGAGCCAGGTCTTATGCAGGGGTCTCCCTTTTGTTCCTTAGCTTTGGATCCAGTGAGTCATATATTCATGTTGCATTGTCTTGTTTCCTGTACACCTTCCGTGACATTATAAGCCGCCAAAACAGTCTCAAGCATGGATCCGGTTTCACTTTTGGCTGAACGCTTGCAGGGTCTTTCATTGGAGGTAGCTGATCTCCGTAAGACTTTTTCTCAGCTTCAAGTGACCGGTTTAGCTTGTGTTCATGGAGTTTGTTCTGAGCCTAAGATCTCGCTCCCGGATACGTTCTCCGGGGGTAGTGAGAATTTTGTGCGTTCTAGAGAGGCTTGCAAACTCCATTTTCGCCTTCTTCCCCATTCCTCTGGTGATGAGGAACGGAGGGTGGGGATCATTATATCGCTGCTCAGGGGTAACGCTCAGTCCTGGGTCTTTTCGCTACCTGAGGGGGCACGGCCCCTCCGTTCAGTGGATGAATTCTTTTTAGCCCTGGGTCAGATATATGATGATCCGGATCGTATTGCTCTGGCTGAGTCTAGACTACGTCTATTATGCCAGGGTAAACAATCCTCAGAGATATACTGCTCAGAATTTCGGAGATGGGCAGCTGATACTGGTTGGAATGATGCTGCACTCCGAAGTCAATTTTGCCATGGTTTTTCAGAGGGATTGAAAGATGCATTTGCCTTTCATGAGAGGCCTATTTCCTTGGACTCTGCTATGTCTCAGGCCGTTCGTATTGACAGGCGTCTTAGAGAGAGAGAGAGGAGAGATCTCTTTTTCCTGTCATACTCAGTCCCAGGACAGTGCAGCGGTCTCATTCTGTGCGCAGGGGTCTTAGTCGCTGTCAGCCCCTTCTGAGCAGGAGCCCATGCAGCTGGGGTTGATTGCTTCTGACAATAGAAGATTCGCCCGCATGGGAGGGTTTGTTTTTGTTGTGGAGGTATAAATCATTTGGAAAAAGTTTGTCCCTCTAGGAGATTCAGGCAGTTTTCTGGGAGTAATAAAGAAACAAAGAGGAAAAAATCTTTTAAAAATGTTCCGTCTGTTACTATTGGCAGGGTTGAGGCGGAAATTGAAGGTTTTCCGTTTGCTTGTAGTTCCCGTTTTGTCCTGCCTGCCAGGGTGGCGCTAGAGAGCAAGAGCATTTTTTGTGAGATTTTTGTGGATAGTGGAGCAGCTGTCGATCTCATTGATAATCAATTTGCAATAACTCATGGTTTCCAGGTGTGCACTTTGGGAAAGGATATTCCTGTTTTTGCTATTGATTACGCTCCACTTTCTCAGAAATCATTAAAGGGCATAGTTCACAATATCCGTTTAATTGTGAGTGATGCTCATGTTGAGGATGTGTCATGTTTCGTCCTTAGCGGTTTGCCTACTCCTCTAGTGTTGGGGCTACCCTGGCTCACTAAACATAACCCCACCATTGATTGGCAAGCGAGGCAAATAAATGGTTGGAGTGACTTTTGCAGAGAGAATTGCCTCACGACATCTGTTTCTGAGGTTTCTACTAAGACTGTACCATCTTTTCTCTCTGAATTTTCAGATGTCTTCTCTGAGAGTGGAGTTCAGGATTTGCCCCCGCACAGGGAGTACGATTTCCCTATTAATCTCATCCCAGGCGCCAAGCTGCCTAAATCTCGTTTATACAACCTCTCCCAACCTGAAAGGGTCGCTATGCGTGCTTATATCTCTGAGAGTCTGAGAAAAAGACACATACGACCCTCGAAGTCACCTGTTGCCGCTGTTTTTTTCTTTGTTAAGAAAAAAGATGGTTCTTTAAGACCTTGTCTGGATGTCAGGGAGCTGAACAGTATAACTATTCGTGACCCGTATCCGCTTCCTCTGATCCCGGACCTGTTTAACCAGGTTGTTGGGGCTAAAGTCTTTTCCAAATTAGATCTAAGAGGGGCATACAACCTGGTCAGGGTCAGAGAAGAAGATGAATGGAAGACGGCCTTCAATACCCCTGAGGGCCATTTTGAGAATTTGGTTATGCCTTTTGGTTTGATGAATGCCCCAGCCGTTTTTCAGCATTTCGTGAACAGCATTTTTTATCATTTGATGGGAAAATTTGTATTAGTGTATTTGGATGACATCTTGATTTTTTCTCCTGATTTCAAAACTCATAAGGAACATTTACGTCAGGTCTTGCTCATCCTGCGGGAGAATAAATTATATGCGAGACTGGAAAAATGTGTGTTTGCGGATCCAGAAATTCAATTTCTGGGGTTTCTTCTCTCCGCTTCTGGTTTTCGCATAGACCCCGAGAAGGTCCGCGCTGTGCTTGAGTGGGAGCTTCCTGAGAATCAGAAGGCGCTGATGCGTTTTTTGGGCTTTGCCAATTATTACAGGAAATTTATTTTGAATTATTCCTCTATTGTTAAACCACTCACTGATATGACCAGAAAGGGGGTAGATTTTTCTTCTTGGTCGGTAGAGGCGCGTAAGGCTTTTTCTAATATCAAGGAGAGTTTTGCTTCCGCTCCCATCTTGGTGCAACCTGATATTTCTTTACCCTTCATAGTTGAGGTTGATGCTTCTGAGGTGGGTGTGGGTGCGGTCTTGTCTCAGGGTTTCTCTCCTGCCAAATGGCGACCGTGTGCCTTTTTCTCGAAAAAACTCTCCTCCGCAGAGAGAAATTACGATGTGTGAGATAGGGAATTGTTGGCCATCAAGTTGGCTTTTGAGGAATGGCGCCATTGGCTAAAGGGGGCCAGACACCCTATTACCGTGTTTACTGACCATAAAAATCTGGCCTACTTGGAGTCAGCCAAGCGTCTGAACCCGAGACAGGCCAGATGGCCTTTGTTCTTTTCAAGGTTTAATTTTGTTGTCACGTTCCGCCCTGGGGTTAAGAATGTGAAGGCAGATGCCCTGTCACGTTGTTTTCCGGGAGGTGGGAATTTTCAAGACCCGGGTCCCATTTTGGCTGAAGGTGTGGTGGTCTCTCCTCTTTTTTCTGAATTAGAGGCAGAGGTGCAGGCAGCCCAGTCAGAGGCTCCTGATCTTTGTCCTCCTGGGAGGTTGTTTGTGCCTCTCACTTTAAGACACAAGATTTTTAAGGAACACCACGATACGGTCCTTGCTGGGCACCCGGGGGCAAGAGCCACACTGGATCTCATCGCTCGGAGATTCTGGTGGCCTGCGCTTCGTAAGTCGGTTGAGGGTTTTGTGGCAGCCTGCGAGACTTGCGCTCGTGCCAAAGTCCCTCATTCACGGCCATCAGGTCCTCTCCTTCCCTTACCCATTCCTTCCCGTCCTTGGACACATCTGTCCATGGACTTCATAACGGATCTGCCTCGTTCCTCGGGGAAGACTGTGATTCTGGTGGTGGTGGTGGACCGTTTTAGCAAAATGGTGCATTTTATCCCTTTTCCTGGTTTGCCCAATGCTAAGACGCTGGCGCAGGCATTTATTGATCACATTGTCAAATTGCACGGTATTCCTTCAGACATAGTCTCTGATAGGGGCACGCAGTTTGTTTCCAGATTCTGGAAGACTTTCTGTTCTTGCTTGGGGGTTCGGTTGTCATTCTCTTCTGCTTTCCGCCCGCAGTCAAATGGCCAGACGGAGCGCGTCAATCAGAATCTGGAGACATATCTGCGCTGTTTTGTGGCGGAGAATCAGGAGGATTGGTGTTCTTTTTTTGTCCCTTGCTGACTTTGCTTTAAATAACCGTCGTCAGGAGTCCTCTGATAAGTCACTATTTTATGGTGCATATGGGTTTCATCCGCAGTTTGGGACTTTCTCGGGAGAGGGGTCTTCTGGTTTACCTGATGAGGACAGATTCTCCTCGTCTTTGTCATCTATTTGGCAAAAGATTCAGGATAATCTAAAGAGCATGAGTGAGAGATATAAGCGTGTGGCAGATAAGAGACGTGTGCTTGGTCCGGACCTGAATGTTGGTGATCTGGTGTGGTTGTCTACCAAGAATATCAAATTGAAGGTTCCCTCCTGGAAGTTGGGTCCTAGGTTTATTGGGCCTTACAAAATCCTGTCTGTCATCAATCCTGTTGCCTACCGTCTTGATCTTCCTCAGACTTGGAAAATCCATAATGTTTTTCATAAGTCCTTATTGAAACTTTATGTTCAACCCATTGTACCCTCGCCTTTGCCTCCTCCTCCGATTATAGTTGATGGGAATCTTGAATTTCAGGTCTCTAGGATTGTGGATTCTCGTCTTGCCCGCGGTTCTCTCCAGTACCTTGTTCATTGGGAGGGTTATGGTCCTGAGGAGAGGATGTGGGTCCCAGTGACGGACATTAAGGCCTCTCGTCTCATCAGGGCTTTCCATAGGTCCCATCCTGAGAAGGTGGGCTCTGAGTGTCCGGAGTCCACTCGTAGAGGGAGGGGTACTGTCACAACCAGACAGCTGAGAAGCTCTGACAGAAGCCTTTTAGAACCTCCTCCTTGAGTTTTCTTTGTTGTGGTGTTCAGTTCCTCATCTCGTTAGCCTCTCTCAGCTTCATGTAGTTGGACTGATTGCATCCATTTAAATTCCTCCCCATAATGCATTACTGGGCGGCTTATACAACTTCCTGGAGTGTGTGTGCATGCTGATCCTATTTCCCAGTCTGCTACAAAGTTAAGTGCTGTACATTTATTAGTTATTTTCTGTTTGCTGGATCCCAGGTGACCCTGACTCCCTCCGTGTCTGGTGTAGGGAGCCGGTGGTCATGTCCCCTCACTATTGTAGGGTGTTCAGGTGTTATATAGTCGAGGTACGCGGATATGCGATCATCCACCTTTGGGATTTTTGCATAGGCTGAGCAGAGAGGGAGAGAGCCAGGTCTTATGCAGGGGTCTCCCTTTTGTTCCTTAGCTTTGGATCCAGTGAGTCATATATTCATGTTGCATTGTCTTTTTCCTGTACACCTTCCGTGACACTCCCGTTCCACCACATCCCAAAGATGCTCTATTGGGTTGAGATCTGGTGACTGTGGGGGCCGTTTTAGTACAGTGAACTCATTATCATGTTCAAGAAACCAATTTGAAATGATTCGAGCTTTGTGACATGGTGCATTATCCTGCTGGAAGTAGCCATCAGAGGATGGGTACATGGTGGTCATGAAGGGATGGACATGGTCAGAAACAATGCTCAGGTAGCCCGTGGCATTTAAACGATGGCCAATTGGCACTAAGGGGCCTAAAGTGTGCCCAGAAAACATCCCCCACACCATTACACCACCACCACCAGCCTGCACAGTGGTAACAAGGCATGATGGATACATTTTCTCATTCTGTTAACGCCAAATTCGGACTCTACCATTTGAATGTCTTAACAGAAATCGAGACTCATCAGACCAGGCAACATTTTTCCGGTCTTCAACAGTCCAATTTTGGGGAGCTCGTGCAAATTGTAACCTCTTTTTCCCATTTGTAGTGGAGATGAGTGGTACCCGGTGGGGTTCTCTGCTGTTGTAGCCCATCCGCCTCAAGGTTGTGCGTGTTGTGGCTTCACAAATGCTTTGCTGCATACCTCGGTTGTAACGAGTGGTTATTTCAGTCAACGTTGCTCTTCTATCAGCTTGAATCAGTCGGCCCATTCTCCTCTGACCTCTAGCATCAACAAGGCATTTTTGCCCACAGGACTGCCGCATACTGGATGTTTTTCCATTTTCGCACCATTCTTTGTAAACCCTAGAAATGGTTGTGCGTGAAAATCCCAGTAACTGAGAAGATTGTGAAATACTCAGACCGGCCTGTCTGGCACCAACAACCATGCCACGCTCAAAATTGCTTAAATCTCCTTTCTTTCCCATTCGGACATTCAGTTTGGAGTTCAGGAGATTGTCTTGACCAGGACCACAACCCTACATGCATTGAAGCAACTGCCATGTGAATGGTTGACTAGATAATCGCATTAATGAGAAATAGGACAGGTGTTCCTAATAATTCTTTAGGTGAGTGTATATATATATATATATATATATATATATATACACACACACACACACACACACATACATACAGTACAGACCAAAAGTTTGGACACACCTTCTCATTCAAAGAGTTTTCTTTATTTTCATGACTGTGTAGATTCACACTGAAGGCATCAAAACTATGAATTAACACATGTGGAATTATATACATAACAAAAAAGTGTGAAACAACTGAAAATATGTCATATTCTAGGTTCTTCAAAGTAGCCACCTTTTGCTTTGATTACTGCTTTGCACACCCTTGGCATTCTCTTGATGAGCTTCAAGAGGTAGTCACCTGAAATGGTCTTCCAACAGTCTTGAAGGAGTTCCCAGAGATGCTTAGCACTTGTTGGCCCTTTTGCCTTCACTCTGCGGTCCAGCTTACACCAAACCATCTCGATTGGGTTCAGGTCCAGTGACTGGAGGCCAGGTCATCTGGTGCAGCACCCCATCACTCTCCTTCATGGTCAAATAGCCCTTACGCAGCCTGGAGGTGTGTTTGGGGTCATTGTCCTGTTGAAAAATAAATGATGGTCCAACTAAACGCAAACCGGATGGAATAGCATGCCGCTGCAAGATGCTGTGGTAGCCATGCTCGTTCAGTATGCCTTCAATTTTGAATAAATCCACAACAGTGTCACCAGCAAAGCACCATCACACCTCCTCCTCCATGCTTCACGGTGGGAACCAGGCATGTAGAGTCCATCCGTTCTCATTTATTTTTCAACAGGACAATGACCCCAAACACACCTCCAGGCTGCGTAAGGGCTATTTGACCATGAAGGAGAGTGATGGGGTGCTGCACCAGATGACCTGGCCTCCAGTCACTGGACCTGAACCCAATCGAGATGGTTTGGTGTGAGCTGGACCGCAGAGTGAAGGCAAAAGGGCCAACAAGTGCTAAGCATCTCTGGGAACTCCTTCAAGACTGTTGGAAGACCATTTCAGGTGACTACCTCTTGAAGCTCATCAAGAGAATGCCAAGAGTGTGCAAAGCAGTAATCAAAGCAAAAGGTGGCTACTTTGAAGAAACTGGAATATGACATATTTTCAGTTGTTTCACACTTTTTTGTTATGTATATAATTCCACATGTGTTAATTCATAGTTTTGATGCCTTCAGTGTGAATCTACAATTTTCATAGTCATGAAAATAAAGATAACTCTTTGAATGAGAAGGTGTGTCCAAACTTTTGGTCTGTACTGTAGATATACACACATAGTTGAGTCACATTATTATGACCACTTCCTTCTTTTGATGTCGATAATGTGTAGCTCATGAAGGAAGTTACATATCATGAGCTGGCTTGGTGGGTATATAAGGTGCATGATGGATGGTCTCCACACATATCGCTCACTGCTGTGATGGATAAAAGGGGTGATTTATCAGAGTTGAAAAAAGGGATGATTATTGGCTTTCAGGCCAAGGGTGCCAGTATTTCTGGAACTGCGCAGTTTGTGAACTGTTTACTTGCTGCTGTGGTGAAAGCATATCATGGAATTTTAATATTTTTTTCTGTTACGGCCTTCACCACAGCGGAAATATTTTTTTATATTTTAATAGCTCACACTTTTTCGGATGTGGCGATATGTAATATGTTTATTTTTTGTTTGTTTGTAAATTTTAAATGTAAAATTGGGAAAGGGGGCGTTTAAAACTTTTAGTATTTTAGTGTTTTTTAAACTTTTTATTTAATAACTATTTTCCCCCTTAGGGACCAAAACCTGGGATCCCTTGTACTATTCACCCCGATAGAGCTGTATTAGGGTGACTAGGACTTCACACTCTCCCTGCTGCCCTGTGCTTTGTACACACAGCAGCAGGAAGATGACCATGGCACCCAGGGCTTCAGTAGCGTCCTAGCTGCCATGGTAACCGATTGGCGCCCCAGCAGTGTAATCTGTCACCAATAGAGAGGGGACCCTGTGGCCACCATATAACAATGGGGGGGGGGGGGGGAAGGTGGTTGTGGCCACTGCGCCACCAAGGATACTAATAATAGGGGGGGGGGGGCGGGAGAGCGCACTGCACCACCAATGATATAATAATAAGGGGGGTAAAACCTTCAGCTTGTGCCTTTTGAGGTAGTTTATTGTGGAGTTTGAGGTGAATTTAGGATCATTTGAAGCCATCCTCTTTTCACAACTCAGCTTTTTTACAGTTGGTGTTATGTTTGCTTCCAGAATTCTTCCCTCTACCCTTAAAATGTTCCCCCGTGCCATTGGCTGCAACACAACCACAAGCATGAATGATCCATTCTCATGTTTAATGGTTGGAGAAGTGTTCTTTTCATGAAATGATGTGCCCTTTTTACGCCAAACATAATTTTGTATCTTGTTGTACTTAAGAATAAACTATCGTCACAGCTTTTAAAGAGGACCTTTCATGGGTAGTTGGCGAGATAAATATCTGTACCTGCGGGGTACCCCCCGCTGATGCTGCCTGTTTTTTTTTAAATAGCACTCCTGCGCCCCGTTATGGCCCCCCCGCAAATTTCACGCTCAGTATGCTAATACTGAGCATCGGAGCAATGAGGAGGAGACGCAGTCTTTCATTGTGGGCGTCTCCTCCCTGGCTGTAGCACTGTCCAATCGCAGGGAGGTTTTTTTCTCCCTGGCTGTGATGCTCTGCGATTGGACAGGGAGAAGGTGACGCCCACAGTGAAAGACTGCGTCTCCTCCTCATTGCTCCGATGCTCAGTATTAGCATACTTAGCCTGAAATGTGTGGGGGGGCCATAACGGGGCACAGGAGCGCTATTTAAAAAAAAAAAAACAGGCAGGGTGGCAGCATCAGCGGGGGGTACCCCGCAGGTA
Organism: Bufo gargarizans; assembly: GCF_014858855.1. Lineage (NCBI taxonomy): Eukaryota > Metazoa > Chordata > Amphibia > Anura > Bufonidae > Bufo > Bufo gargarizans. The sequence goes on from NC_058087.1 coordinate 62,041,295, forward strand.
CAGATATTTATCTCACCTACTACAAACCCATGAAATGTCCTCTTTAAGAATGGTGCTGGTTTTTACTTTATGAATCCAGAAAGTTCTTGGTTTTGTATGTCATGCTTTGCATTTTAACACATTATGCACCTAAATACGGAGACAAGATTTTTTTTTTCCCCTGAAGAATGGTACCCCCGATGCATGCACATATGCCAATATATTTTTAGCAGTTTTTGAGGATACCTATATTTTTACAGACAATAATCCCTTTGATCAATACATGAAGTTGTTTTTGAGATTTATAGACTTTAGTCCAGATTTACTAATCCTGTAGATGGCTTAAATTTAGACAGGCTGTCTAGACCTACACCAAATGTATCACAGTGGCTCAGGCTGGAGCCATGCCATATAGACATTTCATTCACCTCAGAGGCATTAATAGTGAAGACAGCACCTTTTACCACAGGCTGGTGAACTATGGGAATACTCTAGTAAGCTTTTAAAGAAAGAATTAAAATTATTTCTCGTTATATACAGCCCCTCCTAGCTTCAGTAATGAAATCAGCCATCCATGAGAACAGTTTTTTTTTCATTTAGAATGGCCCCGACCTGAAAAGACTGTGAAGAAAAAAAAACTCATGATCTTATTCAGACAGTGTCACACTTTGGAAGACCTCTGATCAACAGCCGGATGGCAGGCTCCAGTAATACATAGCAAAGCATTTCTTCAGCTGCAAAACAAATTGTGTGGTATATCAACCATTGTAGCCTTGCAAAAGTATTCACCCCTTGACTTTTTTTTCGTATTTTGTTACATTACAGCCTTAAGTTCAATGTTTTATTAATCTGAATTTTATGTGATGGATCAGAACACAATAGTCTAAGTTGGTGAAGTGAAATGAGAAAAATATATAAATAAAACTATTGTTTAGAAATTGAAAATAGAAAATTGGCATGTGCGTCTGTATTCACCCCCTATGTTAGGAAGACCATAAAAAGCTCTGGTGCAGCCAATTCAGAAGTCACATAATTAGTGACATGATGTCCACCTGTGTACAATCTAAGTGTCACATGATCTGGCATTACATATACACACCTTTTTTGAAAGGCCCCAGAGGCTGCAACACCTAAGCAAGAGGCATCACTAACCAAACACTGCAATGAAGACCAAGGAACCCTCCAAACAAGTAAGGGACAATATTGTTGAGATGTACAAGTCAGGGTTAGGTTATAAAAAAATATCCAAATCTTTGATGATCCCCAGGGGCACCATCAAATCTATCATAACCAAATAGGAAAGAACATGGCACAACAGAAAACCTGCCAAGAGACGGCCATCCACCAAAACTCACGGACCGGGCAAGGAGGAGGTGCAGAGTTCCACAGCAGACATTGGAGTATCTGTACATAGGACGACAATAAGCCGTACGCTCCATAGAGTTAGGCTTTATGGCAGAGTGGCCAGAAGAAAGCCATGACTTTCAGCAAAAAACAAAAAAGCACGTTGCGAGTTTGCGAAAAGGCATGTGGAAGACTCCCAAAATGTATGGAGGAAGGTGCTCTGATCTGATGAGACTAAAATTGAACTTTTCAGCCATCAAAGAAAACGCTATGTCTGGCGCAACCCTAACACATTAAATCACCCAAAGAACACCATCTCCACAGTGACACAGGGTGGTGGCAGCATCATGCTGTGTGGAGGTGTTTCAGCAGCCAGGGACTGGGAAACTGGTCAGAGTCAGGGGAAAGATGGATGGTGCTGAATACAGGGATATTCTTGTGTGATTTGAGGCTAGGACGGAGGTTCACCTTCCAGCAGGACAATGACCCCAAACACACTGCTAAAGCAACACTTGAGTGGTTTATGGGGAAACATGTAAATGTGTTGGAATGGCCTAGTCAAAGCCCAGATCTCAATCCAATAGAAAAGTTGTGGTCAAAGATTGCTGTTCACAAGCGCAAACCATCCAACCTGAAGGAGCTGGAGCAGTTTTGCAAGAAGGAATGAGCAAAAATCCCAGTGGTAAGATGTGGACAAGCTCATAGCGACTTATCCAAAGCGACTTGGAGCTGTGATTGCCGCAAAAGGTGGCTCTACAAAGTATTGACTTTAGGGGGTGAATAGTTATGCACATTTACTTTTTCAGTTATTTTGTCCTATTTGTTGTTTGCTTCACAATTAAAAAAAGCAAAAACATCTCAAAAGTTGTGGGCATGTTCTGTAAATTAAATTATGCAAATCCTCAAACAATCCATCTTAATTCCAGGTTGTGAGGCACCAAAATACAAGGGGGGTGAATACTTTTGCAAAGCACTGTATAGAATATGCTGTCTCTGTGACCAGTTTTAACCCTTTTCCGACTGCCCAAAGTAAACTTACGTTTGTGGCGTCTGCAGCCAGTATGAAAAGAAAAAGGCTCAACTCTTGCGACTCTCCCGGCCTGAAAAAGAATGAGGGGGGAGCGAGCTATCAAATCTTCAATGGGCCAATGTAGAGAAGGAGAATGTAGTTAGGAGAATTGGCAGTTTAACCACCGATTACCAGTTTTGAGCATCGTTCCCTGGAATCACTTTAAGTGGCATTAAGTTTCTCATATAATCCAATGTGATTAAAGTGTAACTGCCATTTTACTACCAAAAATGAAATTCCTAACATATGTGATGCTGAAGGGAAGCTATTCATGAAGCTGCATTTTTAAGCTAATTTTACCTTTCTGATGTCTGTATTCGGCCCTTAGCAACCATATTTCTCTGTGCCTCTATTTCAGCAACTTCCTAAGATGGCCTCTGCTGCTCTTCTTGTAATGATCTGTGCCCTTCCTTGAGGCCATCCTTTAATTCCCTCACTTCCCATAAGCCCTTGTTCTCCTCACATGAACTAGCAGGACCAATCAGAACGCAGATAACTTCCCACAGTACCCAGAGCAGTGTGTATCCTAACATACAGCTAACCATAGACAAGCCCTGCAAATACATTAAATCAGTAAGCATTTATTTTAACCTCTAAATAACCAGCTAGCTGTCCCTCATTCTCTTCCAGACTGACAAAGAGGGGGGGAGAGATACTTTAGCTGCTTATATCTCTGGTTTGGTAGCAGCTAGAAATATGGGCTCTGTATTGTCTGAAAGCTGACATCGGGATGCTGTGAATGAAGCTGAAAGTAAAAGCAGATTTTACCCACGATTATTCCCAACTCTATTTCTAACAGTGATTTCTCCTCTGTTGCTTGGACTAGAGCTGGTCTTGTATGAAAGCCTGGACTGTCAGCTTTCAAACAAGACCAGTTGCATACCATTTCCAGCTGCTACCATTGAGAAGATATCATCATCTAAAGCAGCCCTTCCCCCTCCACTTTCTACCTCAGCCCAGCTCCAGGCTGAGCTCATCCGTCTCTTGTTATAATACTGAGAAGACGGACTGCACATGGCAACGCTGCGAGATGATAGCTGCTAAATAGGAAAGTAGCATGCATCTGTGGGAGTTATTAGCAGGTAAAACTGCAAATGATCAAATTTTAAAGCACAAAAGCACTTATACAGCAGGTTGTACTATACCATTACAGGGGGGACGACGACGACTGCAGTTACACTTTAACCCTATGAATTAACTGCCGATACAGAAAGTGAGGGGGACCTCCACCTGGATGCAAGATGAATCCTCGCGGACATCAGGATATATTGTAGAGGCTTATATGCAGTGTTAAAAAATGTCGGTGGTTTAAGCCCCAGCAAATATACAGGTGCTGACAAACGGAGATCTCTGCCAAACACTTCAAATAATCCTCTTTTGATGTTGGTCCAGAAACGTCTCGCTGTGGGACAGGTCCAGAAAACATGAAGGATGCTACAAATTTCTTGGCAACCACTAAAGCATAAAAGAGGAAACCATTGGATAAATAAGGTGTAATCTAGAAGGTACCATATATACTCTGTGAAGCATCTTTAAATATATCTCCAGGGTTATCCCATCTTTTGATGTCTGCTTAATTGTGTAGTTTTTGACACAAGTATCAACTTACCCAATATAAGTGATTACCGATTAGTCCTCCCTTCTTAGGCTACTTTCACACTAGCGTTGTTTAAATCCGGCGTTCAATTCCGACACCGGAACTGCCCGCCGGATCTGGAAAAACGTGTGAAAACGGATTACATTTGAATCCTGATCAGGATTTTGATCACAATGTAAAAATGCATTGGAAAAAACGGATCCGCCATTTATGGACTTTAACTTTTTTTTCCCATTTTTCTGGTTTAACATGCAAAAGCCGGATCCGGTTTGACTGAACACACAGCGCCGGATCCGGCGTTAATGCAAGTCAATGGGAAAAAGGCCTGATCCGGCGTTCAGTCAAAGTGTTCAGGATTTTTGGCCGGAGGTAAAAATACTGCATGCTACGTTTTTCTGAAAAGCCTGATCAGTCAAAAAGACTGAACAGAAGACATCCTGATGGACGGACTCTCCATTCAGAATGCATTAGGATAAAACTGATCAGTTCTTTTCCGGATTTGAGCCCCTAGGACAGAACTCAGCGTCGGAAAAGAAAAACGCTAGTGTGGAAGTACCCTTATATATTTGACATTCTTTTTTAGCATTGTTTACAGCCGGTTGTTATTGGTTACAGCCACCCCAGCGACATCGGAGCATTGGCCGCACTTGCGCACTATCCTCTTCTTTTTTTTCTACGCAGCCCGACCTGACTCTTGGGCTTGTGCATTTTCGCGCATGCGCGTTGGATTCCTGTCATTCGCCCTTTTTAAAAAAAATAGAACTCTCTGCGCCTGCGTGCTTGTTAGTTCTCCTGCGCGAATGATTTTCTGCTCACACGGGAGCGCGCACGCCAGGCAAGTAGGCGGAGTCTGTAGATCAGCAGACCGCTGAACCTGCTGTCAGTCATAAGAAATCTAAACGCCCCCTGACTGAGCAGTTTAGCGAACATGAGAGAACAGCCACGGCATGGAAAAGAGAAGGTGGGATAACCCCCTTAAAGGGGTTGTCTCGTCATAGACAATGGGTGCATATCGCTAGGATATGCCCCCATTGTCTTATAGGTGCGGGTCCCACCGCTGGGATCCACACCTATATCGAAAACTGAGCCCCGCAAGGTAGTGGCTTGTAGGACTCCGGTCCGGCCACCACCAGCCGGCTCCCCATAGAAGTGAATGGGAGCGCACCGTGCATGACTGGCCACCGCTCCCATTCACTTCTATGGGCCTGACGGATATAGCTGAGCCAGAGCTCGGCTATTTTCGCCTGGCCCCTTAGGAAATGAATGGAGGGCAGCTGAACATGCGCAGTGCGCCCTCCTTCACTTTTGCGGCTCCGTTCTCGATATAGGTGTGGGTCCCAGCGGTGGGACCCGCACATATAAGACAATGTGGGCATATCCTAGCAATATGCCCCCATTGTCTGTTATGAAACAACCCCTTTAAGGTAACTTGCCAGCTCCCTTTGCTGACTGCCATACAGCATTCATGTCATTGCTCCAGTGTAAGGGTCTCACCCAAATCCACCTCCCAGCCATGCATAAAAGCCAGCTTGGTGTCAGAAAGTGGTGTTTTAAAATTGAACAAAGAAGGGAAAGAATACGCCTCTCCAAGGCTCTATATTTGCAGAGTCGTTCAAATGTTGTGTATTCTACTGAGCCATTTGCTGGGACAAGGGAAGTTAAGACGTGGAAGACTTGACTGGGCTCTTTCTGATTCAATTTACAAAAGCCAATATCAAATTAGGAGTGACTCATAAAAGGGAAGTATAAAGGACAGGTACAAATTCTCCTCTAATTTTTGTTAATTCATTCCTGGTTTTGGCTTCCAAAACTGCATCAGGAAACCTGACCATGTGGCCTGACCCTAAAAGTGGTTCAGATTAGGCCTTTGGTGCAACGAGCCAAGAACCATTGCTCTTGTTGCACCCAAGCTCCAGTCATTTCTGGGGTCAGCCCTCCCTCATAAGTTCACATGGGTTGCATGGATAACTTGTGATTTGACCACGATAGAATATCTAGTAACAAAAGCAAGGAGAGGATCGGCGTAAGATCCTTTTAAAGCAGTTATGTCATCAGGATCAACCCTAATAAACCAGACCCTACTGCCTGGTAGAGCTCATCATGCTGATTAGCACTTTGGGCCAGATTTATCATTACACTTACATCTTACTCCACTTTTACATATGTCCAAAGTCACTTTTGGCTAAGTCAGATTTATTAACGGTCCTTTAATACTGTGATAAATGTGGTTTGAGGGTAGCAGTTTATCCTTCAGTAAGCGGCTTTACAAAAGTCGCACGTCTTTAAGAAATAGTCTCATGTTATATTAAAAAGTCGCATAAGATAAGCATGGTCCTCACTGGAATGAACTAGTGCAAGTTTTGGTGACTTTTTAAATAGTTGCAATAGTAAATCTGTCTAGAGATTAATTTACATAAGAAAACATGCCCACTTTCAGAAAACTGGCGAGCCTAGCGCAGAGCCAATAAAAGTCACACAATTTTGTGCAGTTTTAGCGATTGCGCAAATATTTGCGACTTTTTCACTCCATTATTTTGACTTGAGCTAATGATAAATCTGGCCCTATATCTTTCTTTCTATCTGTATGCTAAACAGTTGCAGAGATATGTTTGTATTTATATGCAAAAGAACAATTGGAGCACCAGGAGGCGGGGCTGCTTTGCAACAGCCCGTGATCTGCACTTTGCGGTCCACAGCACGTGCTTCACCTGTGTGAAGTTGGCACCCCATGTTCTTAAATTTCAAAAATAAATACACCATTCGTTTGTGATGCGTTTGTGCTGCAAAAAATGAACGTTTGCGCCGCTTTGGTTTCTGAGATATTGCGCACTTGATTTTCTCAAACCCCGCCCATTTTCCACCTCATGTTCTTAAATTTCAAAAATAAATACACCATTCATTTGTGCTGCGTTTGTGCTGGAAAAATGAACGTTTGAGCCGCTTTGGTTTCCGAGATATTGCGCACTTGATTTGCTGAAACCCCACCCACTTTCCACCCCATGTTTTTAAATTTCAAAAAGAAATACACCATTCGTTTGTGCAGCAAAAATGAACGTTTGCGCCGCTTTGGTTTCCGAGATATTGCGTGCTTGATTTGATGAAACCCCTCCCACTTTCCACCCCATGTTTTTAACCCTGACTCTAGACCCCCCAGGTGTGCTGCAGCTTGCCCCCCTCCCCCCACAACTTTTTTTGGGGCACAAGCATATTATATATTTTTTTTCTGCGTACGCTGACTGTGGCCGGGACTCTTAGCGTCCGGCCACTGTTAGCGCATCGCACACCCCACCGCTGATCAACTTCGGACGGTTGATCAGCGAGTTTGAATTAAAAAAATAATCACATTTTTATTTTTTTGTCTGTTAGGTTTAGGGTAAGTTCCCGAACACCCGTCCCCCCACACACACGCACACCAAATAAAGTTTATCACACACACTCCCCTATGGCCCGCAGAATGTTCTAGGCGGCATATGCCCAGCTTGCCTCCGAGTCCAAGAGCCCCAGTGAGGACGAGGATGACCCCACTTTCCTTTTGTCATCCGCGTCCTCCTCATCATCTTGCGATGATAATGGGACCCCAAGGCGACGGAGACGCCGCCAGGTGGAGCAAGGAGACCGCCATGCTAGGGACCCTGTGGCCCACACTAGTACGAGAAGCTCTGGGGCTCGTACTAGTTTTCCGGCCCACCAGTTAAGTCCACCAGAGCCCCCTACCGGTGAACTTGTCTGGTATACCCCAGAGCGTTTTGAGCCCGTGATTCCTGATTTTGTAGGCCAACCAGGAATCCAGATTTCCACAGTGGGCTTCACTGAATGTGACTACTTTAGTCTTTTTTTCAGTGACCCCTTTGTGAATCTGATGTTGGAGCAGACGAACCTGTACGCCCCACAGTTCATTGCTCAACATCCGGGCTCCTTTTTGGCTAGGCCAGGTGGCTGGACTCCGGTCTGTGCAGCCAAGATGTGGACGTTTTAGGCCTCGTGCTGCATATGGGCCTAGTCAAGAAACCTAGTGTCAGGCATTACTGGAGTGGGGACGTCCTCTACCAGACTCCACTTTACAATTATGCAGATAATGCAGCATGTCCCCCCCCCCAAGGTGATCCTGCCTATGACTGCCTGTACAAAATCAGGCCGGTCATCGATCACTTTGGGGCCAAATTTGTGCAGGTCTATGTACCTGGAAGGGAAGTCGCGGTTGATGAGTCTCTCATTGCTTTCAAGGGGAGACTCATTATCCGCCAGTATGTTCTCTCTAAGCGGGGGAGGTATGGCGTGAAGCTGTACAAACTTTGTGAGAGTACCTCAGGGTGCACTTACAAGTTTTGTGTGTACGAGGGGAGAAATTCCCGTATTCAACCCCCAGAATGTTCCCCCACTCTGGGTGTTAGCGGGAAACTTGTGTGGAACCTTATGCACCCACTGCTAGATAAGGGTTACCACCTGTACATGGATAACTTTTATACCATTATCCCCATAGTTTTATATCCAATTGTCAGTGGCTAAAATGGGGAAGGGGAACATAAATTTAGTACTCCATGGAAGTGTGGTACTCCCTGAAGCAACCAATAATGCAGAGGCCCGGATGATCGGGGCACGTGTCACATTGAGTAGTGGTGTCCTTCCGTATCCCCCTCCTGTGACACACTCTACACCTTTTTTGGGTCCGCCCTTCTTTCCAGTATGGGGGACCACACCTGGAAAGTGTTGGCCAGGGACGATCCGGACGCCTCCAGTTCCCGAGGTACTCTGGCCTGCTCTTTCCCGGTCAGAAAAGATCAGGTCCTTGAGGACTGCCTCATAGAACTGAAGGAATGTCCCTGTGTTGCCAGCGCTCTGGGACAGCACAAAAGAGTTGTACAAGGTAACCTGCACCAAGCAGACCGCAACTTTTTTATACCATGCCCGGGTTTTGCGCATGGCGTTATATGGCTCGAGGACTTGATCAGGGAGATCAACTCCTCCCATATACCGATTGTAGTCGACGATGCAATCAGGCTTGAGGACCATTGCTGCGGTACCTCGCACAGAGATGGGGGTGGTGCCGTTACCGTGAATTGTGGACAGTACAAGGACATCCCTCTTGTCCTTATATCTGACCAGCAACAGGTTTCCACTGGTAAGTGCACGGGTCGCACCCCTAGGGATAGGTACCTGGAAGGGGTGGGTAGGGAGGCTGCGTTGATTTTTCTGCACGGTCCCACAAGCGAACGTGGATCTGGCGGCGAGAGACTGGAACAAGGGGTTACTAGTATAAAAGTTATCCACGCAAAGGTGGTAACCCTTATCTAGCAGTGGGTGCATAAGGTCCCACACAAGTTTCCCGCTAACACCCAGAGTGGGGGAACATTCTGGGGGTTGAATACGGGAATCTCACCCCTCGTACACACGAAACTTGCAAGTGCACCCTGAGGTACTCTCACAAAGTTTGTACAGCTTCACGCCATACCTCGCCCGCTTAAAGGGAACATACTGGCGGATGAGTCTCCCCTTGAAAGCAATGAGAGACTCATCAACCGTGACCTCCCTTACAGGTACATAGACCTGCACAAATTTGGCCCCAAAGTGATCGATGACCGGCCTGATTTTGTACAGGCGGTCATAGGCAGGATCACCTTGGGGGGACATGCTGCATTATCTGCATAATTGTAAAGTGGGGTCTGGTAGAGGACGTCCCCACTCCAGTAATGCCTGACACTAGGTTACTTAACTAGGCCCATATGCAGCACGAGGCCCCAAAACGTCCACATCTTGGCTGCACAGACCAGAGTCCAGCCACCTGGCCTAGCCAAAAAGGAGCCCGGATGTTGAGCAATGAACTGTGGGGCATACAGGTTCGTCTGCTCCAACATCAGATTCACAAAGGGGTCACTGAAAAAAAGACTAAAGTAGTCGCATTCAGTGAAGCCCACTGTGGAAATCTGGATTCCTGGTTGGCCTACAAAATCAGGAATCACGGGCTCAAAACGCTCTGGGGTATACCAGACAAGTTCACCGGTAGGGGGCTCTGGTGGACTTAACTGGTGGGCCGGAAAACTAGTACGAGCCCCAGAGCTTCTCGTACTAGTGTGGGCCACAGGGTCCCTAGCATGGCGGTCTCCTTGCTCCACCGGGCGGCGTCTCCGCCGCCTTGGGGTCTCATCATCATCCCTAGATGATGAGGAGGACGCGGATGACAAAAGGAAAGTGGGGTCATCCTCGTCCTCACTGGGGCTCTTGGACTCGGAGGCAAGCTGGGCATATGCCGCCTAGAACATTCGGCGGGCCATAGGGGAGTGTGTGTGTGTGTGTGTGTGTGATAAACTTTATTTGGTGTGCGTGTGTGTGGGGGGACGGGTGTTCGGGAACTTACCCTAAACCTAACAGACAAAAAAAAAAGTTGATCAGCGGTGGGGTGTGCGATGCGCTAACAGTGGCCGGACGCTAAGAGTCCCGGCCACAGTCAGCGTACGCAGAAAAAAAATATATAATATGCTTGTGTCCCAAAAAAAAGTTGTGGGGGGTGGGGGGGCAAGCTGCAGCACACCTGGGGGGTCTAGAGTCAGGGTTAAAAACATGGGGTGGAAAGTGGGAGGGGTTTCTTCAAATCAAGCACGCAATATCTCGGAAACCAAAGCGGCGCAGACGTTCATTTTTGCAGCACAAACGAATGGTGTATTTCTTTTTGAAATTTAAAAACATGGGGTGGAAAGTGGGCGGGGTTTCAGCGAATCAAGCGCAATATCTCGGAAACCAAAGCGGCGCAAACGTTAATTTTTACAGCACAAACCAGGACAAACTAATGGTGTATTTCTTTTTGAAATTTAAGAACATGGGGTGGAAAGTGGGCGGGGTTTCAGCGAATCAAGCGCGCAATATCTCGGAAACCAAAGCGGCGCAAATGTTAATTTTTGCGGCACAAACGAATGGTGTATTTCTTTTTGAAATTTAAAAACATGGGGTGGAAAGTGGGCGGGGTTTCAGCGAATCAAGCGCGCAATATCTCGGAAACCAAAGCGGCGCAAACGTTAATTTTTGCGGCACAAACGAATGGTGTATTTCTTTTTGAAATTTAAGAACATGGGGTGGAAAATGGGCGGGGCTTCATAAAAATCTAACGCGCAATATCTCAGGAACCGAACCGGCACAAACGTTCATTTTTGCGGCACAAACCAATGGTGTATTTATTTTTGAAATTTAAGAACATGGGGTGCCAACTTCACACAGGTACGGGCTTCACATGGTCGTGTGAATGCTCCCCAAGACTGGTGTTTTCGATGCTTTGTTGTCTTGCATTTAGAGCATTTTTACACCTGCCGGCCCGTCCCCTTCCCCGCCCACATATTTAGACCTGGCGCGAGCAGGGGGAAGTCGTAGCTAACGGCACAACTAAGGCCTCTTTCACACGGGCGTCATGTTTTTTGCCCGGATAAGAGGCGGGTGCGTTGCAGGAAAATGCGCGATTTTTCAGCGCGAGTGCAAAACATTGTCATGCGTTTTGCACTCGCGTGAGAAAAATCACGCATGTTTGGTACCCAAACCTGAACTTCTTCACAGAAGTTCGGGCTTGGGATTGATGTTCTGAAGATTGTATTATTTTCCCTTATAACATGGTTATAAGGGAAAATAATAGCATTCTGAATACAGAATGCTTAGTATAATAGTGCTGGAAGGGTTAAAAATAATAAAAAAGTTAACTCACCTTCTCCTCTTGTTCGCGTAGATGCCGGTCTGTTCTTTAGCTGTGGGCTGAATGACCTGAGGTGATGTCAGATCACATGCTCCAATCACATGGTCCATCACCATGGTGATGGAGCATGTGATCTGACGTCACCACAGGTCCTTTAGCCACAGATAAAGAACAGACCGGCATCTACGCGAACAAGAGGAGAAGGTGAGTTAAACTTTTTTATTATTTAACCCTTCCAGCACTATTATACTAAGCATTCTGTATTCAGAATGCTATTATTTTCCCTTATAACCATGTTATAAGGGAAAATAATACAGTGAATAGACTGTCACCTAGAACCCATGCGTGAAAATCGCACCGCATCCGCACTTGCTTGCGGATGCATGCGATTTTCACGCAACCCCATTCATTTCTATAGGGCCTGCGTTACGTGAAAAACGCACAAAGAGGAGCATGCTGCGATTTTCACGCAACGCACAAGTGATGCGTGAAAATCACCGCTCGTGTGCACAGTCTCATAGAAATGAATGGGTCAGGATTCAGTGCGGGTGCAGTGCGTTCACCGCAAGCATCGCACCCGCACGGAAAACTCGCCCGTGTGAAAGGGGCCTAACCGGTGCGCCACTATCTACGCCTGAAATTTGGCTAATTGAGGCGTATTTCAATATAGTAAATGACCCCCAAAGTATCTAATCACTAATGAGGTCTTCTAGCATTTTTATACTGAGGGTCTATCATGCTGATCAGCTGAAACTTCACAGCTCCTGGTTATTGCAGCAGCACTCCATCCAGTAACCTGCCCTGAGGATAGACCATCTATATACAAATCCTATACAACCTTTTCAGGCCTGATCAAGGGATTAAAAGCAGAAGACAAAAAGGATCCAGGACGTAACTGAGATATATACATCCACTTTGTTTTCTACTTCATTAAGATATTTTTGAGCATAATGCAACTGAATGGCTTGGCTGCCGGAGCAGTATTTTTCAGCAGGAATGCTTGGCAGCGAAAGGTATGTAGTTGGCAGTTACGGGACTTACCGTATTAAATATTAATCATATTACGCTATAGTTTGCCTATACATGGGAGAATTACCCATTTAAATATTAAAGAACTAGAATTAATATCTAAAATGTGTTTTAGTGTACAAAATAACGTGAAAACAGTGATTTAGTTTTTTCAATGCTCCAGTTACCGGTGCCTGCAGTGTTTGTGCACTATGGCTGGGGCCCCCCTCGTTGTGTGACCAATGATTCTTGAATAGCAGCGCAGCCATCAAACTGAAAGGGGTCCTAGCGTAAGGGTACTTTCACACTTGCGGCAGAGGATTCAGGCAGGCATTTCCAGCAATCCGGACGCATTTGTGAGACAGATCTGGATGCGGATCCGTCTGACAAATGCATTGCAATACCAGATCCGTCTTTCCGGTTGTCATCCGGAAAAAACTTATCCGGTATTTATTTTTCAGGATGACACTTAGTACCGGATCCGGCATTAATACAAGTGATCAGTATTTTTGTCCGGAGAGAAAACTGCAGAATGCTGCGGTAATTTCTCCGGCCAAAAAACCTAAGAGGGACTGAACTGATGCATCCTGAACGGATTGCTCTCCATTCAGAATGCATTAGGATAAGGGTACTTTCACACTTGCGGCAGGACATATCTGACAGGCTGTTCACCCTGTCGGATCCGTCCTTCCGCCATTTTGCCATGGGGACGGGGCGGATCTCCGGCGCAGTACAGCAGTTTGCGGTAAGAGTCCGCTGGACTAAAAAGTCGGACATGCAGGACTTTTAGTCCGGCGGCCTTTCGCCATGCTGCACCGGAGCTCCGCCCCCATTATAGTCAATGGGGACGGAGCGGCAGCCCGGCGAAATAGAGGAAGGACGAATCAGACAGGGTGAACAGCCTGTCGGATCCGTCCTGCCACAAGTGTGAAAGTAGCCTAAAAGTTTTTTTCCGGTATTGAGCCTCTGTGACGGAACTCAATACCAGAAAAGTAAAAACGCTAGTATGAAAGTACCCTAACTCGTAAATTGCTATGACGGAGATTCCAGAACTGCAAAAAAAATTAAAAAATCCAGCGTGGCTCTTCCTTCGCTTTAGATCAGACTTGGCATAGGGATACTGTGAGGCTTGTGAGGACATTGCAAATAAAAGACACCCCACTGTCCAGACACAGGGATCCAACACAAAGGGAACCCCACAGGATTACGCTTCATGGGTATAGACACAGTACACCCACCTTACGGTGTGTAAGGGCTCAATCAGATGGCCGTATGAAGGAGTCTGGTTGCGGAACCATTCATTTCTATGGGGCCGCAAAAGATGCGGACAGCACACAGCGGCTCCACGGAAAAGATGGAGCTTGTCCTATTGTTGTCCGCAATCACGAACAATAGGCATATTCTATTATGATTGCGGCTGTGTGCAGTCTGCAAATAGCGGAATATACTTACCTGGATCCCCGCACACCCCAACCTTCTCCCTGTGCGCGGACGAAAACATCCGTTGTCGGGGGTGCAGCCAATAGCAAGCGGAGATGAGCCTCCCCATCATCGCTGGTGACGCTAGGGAGGCTCGTCCCCGTCTGCCATTGGCTGCTCCCCCCCGACACCGGATGCTTTAATCCATGCACAGGGAGAAGCTGTGGCGGTGGGGGGGACCAGGATTGGCGCAGGGAGCGGGGCCTGGCATATTGGAGGGCTTTTTATAGGATCTGATAACCCCTTTAATGTCCAGTCATTAATGTTCATTAATCATTCAATGATTTTCCAAGAACCATAGATCATCATACGGCTACTTTGTTGTGAGCTCACATCACCGTTATGGTTTCCGTTATAACACAGGACTTGCATAACGAGAACCAGGTGGATCTTAAAGGAAAACATAAACGGAATCCATAACGCTGATGTGAACGCTCCCGAGTTAGCACATCCATTTTCCATATTATCCGCTTTCTTATAGCCAAATTGCTTAGCATAATTACGGTACATCTCTAATAAAACTTAATATTAGGGTTTTATTTCATCTTTCTTCTGCCATTGAATAGCCTGTGCTCATTTTAGAGCCAATTAATCCCCCTCTTTCATATGTTTAACCCATGTGGGCATTATCGGCACCACTACACACTGTGGCCTTGTGCCAGTCCCTCCGCTCCACTCCTACCTTTATTACCTCAGACAATTACTCCTAGTGTTTCTATCTCTGAGGCGTCAGGTCCACAGAAAGCTTACAGGACCACAGCCAACCAATCAGAATGGAGGTCTCATCGTACAGCGCGGACTACATTATGGAAGCAGCGATGTGATTGGTGGCGGCAGTCACCTGTCCCTCCGTTATGAATACGCTGTATGACCTGCTCTATCCTCCTCCCTACATTAGACCGGGCCGCGCCTACATCTCTCTGGCGCCATTTTTGAGTTCCCGCCCGGATCTCAGAACTTCAGGCTCCTGTTTTCCTTCCCACCATGCCACTGAGGGTGCGCTCGGGAAACCGTCCCGCAGACACCGCGGCCGACTCTACGATGAAGAAGGAGCTGCCGGACTGGAACCGGACGCGAACGGCGCTGCTGGAAATGGAGGGGAGACTGCGCTGCTCAGTATGGTGAGTATGCGCTGCGGCGGGGACACGGCGGTATCCGGTATCCGTGTGTACTAAGGGCCACGAAGCGTCACGTGACTATCCTCCTTATTACTGCACCGGTATACATATGTGGGGGAGGAGTATACGGTGGTAGGCGGGGCCATGGCTGCTTGGAAATTTAGGAGGGGGGGTTGTCTTTACTGTATGGTAATTTGGAGGCGGGGTCAGGGCTGCATGCTAATGTGGAGGCGGAGACAAGACTAAGATGTGGTGTAAATGGAGAGGGCTCTGGGGTGTCACAAAGTCTGTCATGTGATCAGTAATGAGTGAAGGTCATGTGACCAGGGTGGCACCCGGAGACACTTCCCAGAAAATGTCAGTATTAGGCCTCATGCACACAACCGTATGTATTTTCCGGTCCGCAAAAAAAGGATCCGCAGAAAATACGAATGACGTCCGTGTGCATGCCGTATTTCGTGGAACGGAACAGCTGGCCCCTAATAGAACAGTCCTATCCTTGTCCGTAATGCGAACAATAGGACATGTTCTATTTTTTTGCGAAACGCAATGCACATGGAGTAAATTATTATTATTTTTTTTTTTTTGCGGACCTTTTGGAATGAATGGTTCCTCATAAAATTGAACGGACACGGAAAGAAAATCCGTTCTTGTGCATGAGCCCTTAGGCTGGGTTCACACAGTATTTTGGGTGAGGAACAAACCTGATGAGGAATTTGCATCAGTTGTTTTTTTGTTTTTTCTGATGTTTTCTAACGTGGTTTTGGGTGCCTTTTCTGCAAGGATTTTCATTCCTGGCCATTTTCAATGGAATTCCGTACCAATATTTTTGGATCATTCAATATTGTACTTTTTGGGGGGCAAGGTGACCGGCATTCACCTGAGGGGTAAGGTCATGTGATATTTTTATAGAGCTGCCAGTTACTGACATGGCGATATCTAATGCTTTGTTTTATTTTTTTATAAAAAATTGCTTGATGAAGGGAAAGGGGCACCTTTTTATTTTTTTTAATACTGTAAACTTTTTCTTTTCACTTTCTTTTTTCACTTTTTATTTTTCTTCCAGTACAGACACTTTAACACTTCAGGGTCTGATTGCTGTTTCAGTGTAGTACAATACATGCTGTGCTGTGCTACATTCACTGACAGTGTACCTGGGGGCTAGGCCTCACAGGCTTCTGTACATGGCAGACCCTGAGGCTGTGGCAACAATCAGCCCCCTGTTACTGCAGCCCCCTCCCTCTGCGATGCTCTTATATGCCGCGTTGATTGCGGCATATAAGGGGTTAACAGCGATGCTGGTGTTTTACAGCGATGCCGGCGGATACAGCAGGGTCCCGGCTGTCAGTGTCACAGGCTAAGGCCTCTTTCACGCGACCGTTTTTTGTTTCCCGTTTTGCGGACCGTTTTTTGCGGTCCGTATACGGTCCGTATACGGAACCATTCATTTCAATGGTTCCGCAAAAAAACGGAATGTGTTCCGTATGCATTCCATTTCCGTTTTTCCGTTCCGTTGAAAGATAGAACATGTCCTATATTTGGCCGCAAATCACGTTCCGTGGCTCCATTAAAATCTATGGGTCCGCAAAAAAACGGAATGCATACGGAAATGCATCCGTATGTCTTCCGTATCCGTTATTACTGTATACTGTACTTGCCATACGGAAAAACGGAACGGAAACGGAACCACAACGGAAGCAAAAAACGGAACAACGGATCCGGGAAAAACGGACCGCAAAACACTGAAATGGACATACTGTCGTGTGAAAGAGGCCTAAGGCAGTGCTCCGGACTAAAAAAAAATACCTAGTAGCCATTGGCTCCTGAACTGAAAAATTTAGGAGCCAAATCATATTTTTAGTCGCCAAATTGAAACCGAATCAAAATTTTGGTATCGTGACAACACTACGCCGATCAGATCGGTGTAGGGTTGTTTTGATACCAAAATTTTGATTTGCTTTCGTCACCATAAAAAAGTATTGCGATACTCAATACCGCGCAAAATAAAACACCAAAAAAAGCAGCGTGCATTTTGCATTTTTTACTATTTTACTTTCACTATGTGGTCGTCTAATAAACCTTATCTCTAAATTACTAAAAGGTTTTAAACACTTATTTCAAGGGCTCATGCACACAATCGTATGTATTTTGCAGTCCGCAAAACACAGGTCCACCAAAAATACGGATGATGTCCATGTGACATCCGTATTGCATTGCTTTGTTTTTTTCCGGATCCATTGTAAGAATGCCTGTCCTAGACATGTTCTATGTATTCTATTACATACGGATGCAGACAGCACACAGTGTAATGACCGCATTTTTTGCGGACCCATTGAAATGAATGGGTTTGCATCCTATCCGCAAAAAATCCTGCTACTAGAAAAACTGAAGGCTGCACAAAAACAGTGGTTCAAAATTTTTAATAAAGACCAATTAAAAAAATAATTTTTAGGTCAAAATTAGTACAATGCAATAATAAAACAAAAAGTGAACCCAAAGGTGTCCATAGCCATTGAAGAGCATCTGTGTGCAGATTTGTACCTGTTACATGTGCGTTTGGCAGTCAAAGGCATCTGAGTTGGTTCCATGTTCCTATGTGCCCACATTACTGAGAAAAATTATATTTTAATAAATGCAAATGAGCCTCTAGGAACAACGGGGGCGTTGCCATTACACCTAGAGACTCTGGTCTCTCTGAAACTGCCGCACCCTCTGCCCTTTGATTGTTAGGGCCAGGAAGTGAAAAAGTCATCATACCTGGCCCTGTCAATCGAAGTGCAGAGAGTGTAATGGCAACGCCCCCGTTGCTCCTAGAGGCTTATTTGCATATATTAAGACCACATTTTTCTCAGCAGTGCGGGCACATACGAACATGGGACCAACACAGATGCCTTCAGCTGCTAAGTGCACATGGAACAGGTACAAATCTGCTGACAGATGCCTTTAATGAGACCGGTCCTGGACGTACCCCAGGGTATGGAGACTTATTGGCAATGCTCCATGGGGAAAAAATGTACGAAGAGGCATCTCCCAAGGAAGAGGACCTTCCTAGAGGTGTTGCTGGTGAGCTTGGTCTCAGTAGGACAAGCGTCTGGTGTGACAGCGAGTATCACGTCTGCTGCTGCTGTCCGCGATCACGTGTTCAGTTCTGCGATTGAATTGCTTATTAAATGTCCCTTCTTGTGCTGAAAGAGTAGGACACGTAGAGTGCATGGCGGTAATCTCTTCTGCATCTTCCATACCTGCTTTCTTGGTAAATTCTCTTCAAGCACAATATGGACAAATGAAAATTGATGGCGAGGCGCTGAGAGTGTCAGATGTGTTTTGTCAAGAAGCTCCGCAAATTGGCAAATGAATATGTTTCTCTCTTTTGTAGAGATGATGGGGAAAAAAGAGCACAAATGAGCTTCACCGACGCTGATTTAGAGAGCGGGTTTAACGCGACGTCTTTTGTTATCCGCCCCGCTGTTTATCTCTCTCATTACATGATTCACATGCATTTATTCTTTTTTTTTCTTGCAGTTTGTCACTTTTAAGGGGCCCGGTGTGTTTGGGCGGCTGTGAGCACGTGTTCTGTAGGTGAGTATCGGCTCTGCAATCCCACTTACGTGACCAAGTGCATGTCTTAGGCCTCATTCGCATGG
This sequence comes from Bufo gargarizans, assembly GCF_014858855.1. NCBI lineage: Eukaryota > Metazoa > Chordata > Amphibia > Anura > Bufonidae > Bufo > Bufo gargarizans. Next base: position 62,060,202 of record NC_058087.1, read on the forward strand.
CTGTTTGCTGTCCGGGAAATGAGGTCCACTCGACGGCCGCGTTTCCCGAGCCGACCTCACAGCATCATAATGATCTATAATGCTCTGACTTCTCAAACACCGAAATACCGGGACGCTGATGCTGAATGATATGTGACCATTCAGTTTTTAGGGTCACCCAAAGATATATTTGTTTTCTGTTATTCTGTTTTTTGAAGGGGTTCTCTGGGACTTACATATATTGATGACACGTCCTGAGGATAGGCCATCAATGAGGTTAGAAACATATTGCGGCACTCAATAATGATGCTCAATTCTTCTTTATAGGAAATCTGTCACATGGATTACCAATGTAAAAGTGCAACTGTTGCCATGTAGAAAAAAATACCATATTTCTTGATGTACCCTTCATTCTGTGCTTCTGGCTTTCATTTTCGCGTAAATCCACTTTTTGTATTATGCAAATTAGGGAGTAAGGTGCCCAGAGGGGCGTTATTATGGTTCCAAAGTGCCCAGGAAGGCCCCTCTCCAGTGCCCAGCCCTCCCTCCATCAGAGCCCAAGCACGCCTCTCCAGGGCCAAAACTAAACGCCTACACCAGCACTGTTAGCCACCTCCATGACGTAGTGGGGTGATGTAACGCTGCACACATGTGCCTCCTACAACTCCCCACATGTTGCTCATCGAACGCCGAGAAATCTCGCACAGGCAGTCCGCAGTACTGCCCCTGCGCAAGATTTATCTGGGCACTGGAGGGGGGGGCCTTCCTGGGCACCTTTGAACGATAATAACGCCCCTCTGGGCACCTTACTTCCTAATTTGCATAATACAAAAAGTGGATTTACGTGAAAATGAAAGACAGAAGCACAGATTCCAGTAAACCTAATGGGGTCAATTATTAAAGGGGTTTTGCCATCTCAGAAAATGGGTGCATATTGCTAGGCTATGCCCCCGTTGTCTGATAGGTGCGGGTCCCACCTCTGGGACCGGCACCTACAATGAGAACGGAGCAGGGAAATGAACGGAGGGTGCACTGTGCATGCGTGCGCAGTCCCCCTCCATTCATTTCTATGGGGCCGCCGAAAATAGCTGAACGCTGGCTCGGCTATTTCCATCTGCCCTATAGAAATGAATGGAAGGGGGGGCCGTGTGTGTGCGGTGCACTCCCATTCACTTATGTGGGAGAAGAGCTTGGTGGTGGACGGACCCCGGGGTCCTCCAGCCACAGCTCTCCCCGCTCCGTTCTCATTGTAGGTGCGAGTCCCACGCTATCAGACAATAGGGGAATATCTTAGCGATATGCCCCTATTGTATGTGATGTGAATACCCCTTTTAGCAGAAACACCTATTAAGAGTATATCAGGCGCAGATTGTGGCACAACAGCTAGTTGCGCTGCAATCTGCAACTTCGCCCCACTCACTCCAGGCCCCACTCACTCTCATTTTACCATTTTCTGCCCCTGTTTCCAGCATAGAAAAAAGTCTAAATGTCAGACAGCTAGGAAGCTGTCTTACATTTAGTACTGGCTAACGATCCACTGAAAAGTTATGAAGAGGCCGGTGCCTCTTCATGACTTCGGCGGATCCACCGCCAACTTAGGGGTTTATTAAGACCGGCATCTAAAACGCTGATCTTAAAGGGGTTGTCCGGAATTTGGGACCTTTGTCCTATAGTTCTGCAGTGTCACACACATCAACAACACCCATGTCCTACCTGATGAACTGACTTCTAATGCCCCCTTTTGCTCCAATAAATTCTCTGCCGGAAGTGAAGGTTTTCTTTCACTCAGTGACGTATCGGGTGCCTTGCAGAGGAGGAAAGCTTCCTCTTCCGCTGCTCAGGGAGCCCGCTGACGTCACTGCCAGCCTAGCTAATTATGCAAAAGTGTTGGAGGTAGGGATCAACCGATTATCGGTTTTACCGATATTATCGGCCGATATTGAGGATTTTGACCAATATTCCGCTAACTTATTGGCTTCCTCTAGCTGCTGGTGTTTTTGAGTTTTCTGAATTTGACATACACCTGTCCTGCTCTGCTCATGTTTCTGACATCTCTCTCTGCTCTCCCTTTCCCTTCTATGTTAGAAAAAGCAGCAGAGAAGGGAAATATTTTCTGCACTGCAGATCAGAGTGTGGAGAAGAGATGAGCATCTAAATAGGGCAGTGCACAAACAAGGCGGTTCAGGTGTACAGAGGAAGCAGGACAACCACAGCAAACTCTGCAGGGGAGGGGGGGGATCAGACACTCCTCAGTATAATTAACTGCCAGAACAAGTGAGAGGAACTGTAGAAGGGAAAATCAATCCAGCTTTGTTGATGCATGAGAGCTAGAGAAGGCAGTAGCATCCTGGACGCACAGATCTAGCACATAAGGGACACATGTAGGTGAGAAAAAGCCTGAATTTGAAGCAGGTTACAAACTGCATATCAGGTCTTTGAAAAAGAATGTAGGAATTAAGATTGCAACCTAACCTTAAAAGGCTATTCCCATCTCAGACAATGGAGGCATATCGCTAAGAGGTGGAACCCGCACCTATCTTTTAAATACAGCCGGAAAAAAAGCCGGCAGAGCGGTGGCCAGCAGTGCTGGGTCCGTCTACCACTAATGGTTCCTATTGGCCTGCCCAAATAGGCAAGCGGCTCTCTTGGCTACTTTCAGAATCTCTGTAGAAATGAATCGGAGCGCACCGCGCTTGCATTTACTTCTATGGGGCCGACAGAAATAGCCGAGCCAGCCCTCGGCTATTTTTGGCGTCCCCATAGAAATGAATGAAGGGCAACCATGCATGCGCGGTGCGCCCTCCTTCATTTTAATGGCTGTGTTTGAGATCCAAGAGGTGGGACCCGCACCTATCAGACAATGGGGGCATATACTAGTGAGATGCCCCCATTGTCTAGCAATCTTCATTCTTGCGTCCCTTTTTAAAGACCTGATATGCAGTTTGCAACATCTAAACCTCTGGGGAGAATCAGAGGGGTAAACGCAGTTTGGCTAAATTGTTCTCCGTTTCAGAGGGAAGCAGACTGCTATACGCAGACTAGACGGATTTGCTCACACTTTATTGTCTCTAATCCTTACTAAGAAACTGAATGGTTATATACCTTCAAACTGACCATGTTTCCTTTTTTCTGCTTTATGTACCTTGCCCACTGAGCCAGATATGTGAAATGAATACGTGCTAACAGTTCCCTTTTTGAAGCATTTTATTAAAATTATTTCCTCTTTTCCTTTTTTTTTTCTTTTCTCTTTTATTTCTAAGGACATGTGTAGATGGGAGTGTGGGTAATGAATGCCCTGTATGCCACACACCAGCCTGGGTAAAGGATGTGCAGATCAACCGTCAGCTTGATACCATGATTCAGCTTTGCAGTCAGCTGCATAACTTACTGGATAAAGGGAAGCATAATGGTAAGTGATCTGTTAATTGTCTGTTAATTACGATGACCTACACAGCAGAGCATACATATTAATGAGAATGCATTGCTAGTGCACACTCCTCAGCACCATGTGTCAAAAGAAGTCCTATCAGCTCATGGCCCTCCATGAATTACTATGTTAATACTCTAGTTGTAGTATTGTTGTAGTTTTACAACAGCTGAAGGGCCGCAGGTTGAGCATCCCTGCACTATAGCATTGCAGTAAAATACTCTTAAAGGGCTTTTCCCGGGACCAACATATTGATGACCGTAGGATAGGAGGGGGTCCAACACCCCCACCGATTAGCAGTTTCGGAAGAAAACAGTGCACAGAGGCAGAACACCACAGCTCTGAATACCATGCAGTGGCTGTTCTTGGCTGCCATTCACTTGAATAGGAGTGGAGCCGCAGTACCCGAGAACTGTCACTACACGGTGCATGGAGCTGTGGTGTTCCGGCTCGGTTTAGGCTACTTTCACACTTGCACTTTCCCTTTCCACTATTGAGATCCGTCATTCCGCTTCCGTTTTGTCCCCATTCATTGTCATTGGGGACAAAACTGAACTGAATGAAACTGAGTCACCAGAATGCATTCCGTTCCATTTGGTTGCGTCCCCGTCGCAGACAAAATAACACTGCAAGCAGCTTTTTTCTGTCCGCGATGTGGTGCGGAGCAAGACGGATCCGTCCTGACACACAATGTAAGTCAATGGTGCTGGATCTGTTTTCTCTGACACAATAAAAAGCGTATCCGTCCCCCATTGACTTTCAGTGGTGTTCAAGACCAATCAGTCCTGGCTATGTTCATAACGGATGCAGGCGGTTGTATTAGGCTACTTTTCACATGTTGTCGTTTTATTCCGGCCGCCTCTCGGCATGTTTGCCGTGCTGCGGCTGGACATCCTGCCCGCCCCCATTATAGTGAATGGGGCCGGAGCGGACTTCCGGCGACACGCATGCACTAGAGGCAGCGTGGATCTGGCAGGCTGTGCCGCTAATGTGAAAGTAGCCTTATCAGAACGGAAACTTTTTTTGCTGATCCATGACAGATCCAGCATAAACGCTTGTGTGAAAGTAGCCTTACTATTGGAACTACAGCTGATGTTGATGGCCTATCCTATGGCTAGGTCATCGGTATTTGAGTCGCAGAAAACCCCTTTAAAGGGTTGTCCAGGAGTTTTAGTGAACCTAGCAATACAATAACCATAACTCGCCTGTTACATCGCCTCCATGGGTCGCCTTAGTGGTGATGCTACCATGTACGACTCAAGACCACTGTGGCCAATGACTGGTTGCCGTAATGACGTGGATAAACAGCATGTTGTCACTGCTGGAACAGACCACAAGAACGGTTGAGTAATGGTTGTGTTATTTATTTTATTTTTTCTTTATTACATTTACTGGTATTAACTCCTTAAACTCCCAGGCAGCCCTTTTAAAGATGCCGATACACAGTAGATAAATGACACCTCCCCCAATGATAATTAAAGGGCCCCTGTCAGCAGATTTGTCCCTATGACACTGGCTGACCTGTTACATGTGCGCTTGGCAGCTGAAGGCGTCTGTGTTGGTCCCGTGTTCATATGTACTCTCATTGCTGGGAAAAATGATGTTTTATTATATGCAAATGAACCTCTAGGTGTAATGACTTAGAGGCTCATTTGCATATATTAAAATATAATTTGCCTTCGGCTTCCAAGCCCACATGCAACAGGTGAGCCCGTTTCATGGGTACAAATCTCCTGACTGATAAAGGGGTTGTGTCACCTCACACATGGTGACATATCGCTAGGATACCTTTCTCTAGAACAAAGCCCCCAAAGAGAGAGAGTGCGCACCCCCCCTCTGCGATTTTCAAAATTTCCATAGAGATGAATGGAGAGCAAGCTGCGCAAGCACAGCCACCTCTCCATTGACTTCGATGGGACTACTGGAAATGGCTGAGCTATTTTTGGAAGTTCCATTGAAGGGAACAGAGAGCGAGCCGCAGATGCTTTCACCAGAGATAGGTGCGGGTCCTGCACCTCTCTGACATTGGTGGTATATCCTAGCGATCTGCCACCAATGTCTGGGGTGAGACGACCCTTTTATGTGTATGGAGGATGGAGCATGCTGTGATTTCAGTACGGCTGATTCTTTCTTCCTCTGGGAGATGAAGGGCATCAAAGACCTGGCTGCGTTTGATGCCTGTATGGCAGCATGCACGTTGTGGTGTCAGTTATAACAAGTAAATAAAATGCTGCCATCCACAAGTGAAAACCTTCAGAAGAAGCGAAGGTTCGTGTCTGATTGTAATTACTATAATGGAGAAGTGCGCAGCGCCCGGCTCGGCAGTACCTCTTGTTACACTTCATTTACTCACAAGAAGGTAATTAAGGCGTTGAGTAAAAATGTGCTTAGATGGTAATTATTATGGCTTTACTTATCTCTTTTCGATGGGCATTCTCTCCCGTAATGAATGTTGCTTTGTGTTTGGATAAATCCACACGAGATCTAAGGGTCCTTTCTGTGATTTGGAGAGACAGATAACCGGCCAGCAGGCGGGAGGACATTATTTGGCGAGCGTGTTTTACTTTTTATCCTCCTTATTTTCTACAGCGCATGCATCTCCTATCAAACCAATAACTTCAGTGAAATGTCTCTGCTGCCTTCAGATTGCACTGATGACGTACATTCAGCATATGTGCTGGGAACAACAAATGTATCTATAGGGCTCCGTTAGGGCTGGGCAATTAATTTGATTCATTTGCCGTTTCAGTGAAGGGCGATTCTAATTCTCATCAGAATAATGAAATAGAGTTTTATCCCTGCCACTGCATACGGGTATAATCGTGCAGCACAAACACCATGGGACCGGCCGACTGTTTCTGGAATTGGCGGTAACAGATCCTGAACGTTTAAAGGCATTTTCTGGGAGTAAAATATTGATGACTTACCTTGAGGATAGATCATCAGTATCTGACCGGTGGGGTTCCGACACCCAGCACCCCCACCAGTCAGCTGTTTGATGAGCCCTGCAGGCTCCTCACAACATACCATACACAGCGCTGTTCATTGGAGCGTGGCTGAGCATGGTATTGCAGCCCAGGATCGTTCATTGAATGGGACTTGTGATGTGACGTATGATCAATGAACCCGCTGGATCGCCGTGGCCTCTTCAGACAGCTGATCGTCAGTGGTGCTGGGAGTCCGACATCCACCAACCACCTGAAGATAGGTCTTCAATATTTTACCTCTTTTTTATTTTATTTTATTTTTTTATCCTCTAGATCCCACTGTCAACCACTACATTAGGCAGTTATAGGCAGGGGGAACTCCCCCTGTCCTGATCGCACCCGGGCACAACCTGTCCGTCCTAGGCTCCATTTACACGTCCGCAATTCCGTTCCGCATTTTGCAGAACGGAATTGCGGACCCATTCATTTCTATGGGGCTGCACGATGTGCGGCCCGGATCCGGAAATGCGGACCCATTCATTTCTATGGGTCCGCAATTCCAATCCCCCAAAAAATAGAACATGCCTTATTCTTGTCCGCAATTGCATATTCTATTAGTGCCGGAACACACATTGCCGGTGTCCGTGTTTTGCGGATTCATGGATCCGCAAAACACACACTGATGTGTGAATGGACCTTACAGTGGCAGCCGATAATACATTGTTATACAAGGTGATGGAAGAAGAGGAGTCCAGCTAGCTGCGAAGGCCGTAGCGCCCGCTGCTCATATAGAGGGCAATCATGAACATGTGCGTGGTTATGTACAGCTTGTTTTCCTTGTGCAGCATTTCACATAATGGCCAAAGACGAGTTTTTAAACGGCTGCCTTTTTCTTTTCTTCTGTAAAGCAAAGTAATCATTCCACAGCGAAGGCTAAAATTGTTACCCAGATGGCACCGAACCATTTCCCTTTGATTTTTTTTTTTAATAAGAGACGCGTTTATCAAAGAGATTTCTCAACTTCTGTTGGTAATGGGAAATAATTTGAAAGGCACACAACGTGGATCATTATATTTCTTTGATGCAGATTAATGGCAGCTAAAGCAGCGTTTTGTAATTGCTTCATTTTGCCGTCGAGTTTTTGTAACATTAAGATGGTAGGAGAACGCCGCTTCAGTCTTATAGATTTTACATACATGAAGGAGAGGTTTGGATGTCTGCCAATTCTGAGGGAAAATCCTTTGGTCTTGAAAATGGGACTGCTGTTTTATGTCTCTGGCTTTATTAAGTGTGTATGATTTTCCTAAAAATTGGAAATTTCAAATTAAAACTAATTAACACAATACATACCATGTGACCACTTTTGTCTTAAAGGTTTTTTTGAGACTTTACTACTGATTGGTGGGGGTTCTACACCCGGCACCTCTACTGATCGAGCGCCATTGCCTTCTCAAACAGCTGAAGTAGGGCCGCGGCCATCTCGGCTTAGTCTAGGCCATATGACGTCATGTTCATCGGTCACGTGGCCTAGGCCTAGGTGAATAGGGCTGAGCTGTGATGACCAGCAATGTACCGCACTGTGCTTGGTGAGCAGAGAGAAGGCAGTGTTTTCTCAAGCAGCTGATTTGCAGGGATCCTGGGCGTCGGACCCCCACCGATCAGATACTGATGACCTATCCAGCTCACAGGGGGCCAAACTTGATTTTGACTTGTGTCTTTGTGCCGTGTTCTGTATTACCTTATAGAAGCCGCTTAAAGGGTTTCTACCACTTCGGTTTCACATAATTAGGTGTCAGACACTAGCGATCCGCTAGTGTCTGCTCTGCCAAACTATCCTGCTATAATAGCTTTTGGGGCAGCCGTTTACCTAAATTGATGTGTTAATGACCCTCTAGGTAGTATGGGGGCGTCATTAGCACCTAGAGGATCGGTCTACCTTCTCAAGATGCCGCCGCCCAGCGCCTCCCTCCAGCCCGCCCATCTGCTTCGGAATGCGATCAAACGGACGACTTCACCAGCATGCGCCGTGCGCGGCTGTATTCGGCACATGCGCAGTGAATGTCCGACCGCTTCCCTGCTCAGACATCTCCACTGCGCCTGCGCCGACGACATCATAGTGCTCCATCGGCGCAGGCGCAGTGGAGATGTCTGAGCAGGGAAGCGGTCGGACATTCACTGCGCATGCGCCGAATACAGCCGCGCACGGCGCATGCGCGTGAAGTCGTCCGTTTGATGCATTCCGAAGCAGATGGGCGGGCTGGAGGGAGGCGCTGGGCGGCGGCATCTTGAGAAGGTAGACTGATCCTCTAGGTGCTAATGACGCCCCCATAGCACCTAGAGGGTCATTTACATATCAATATAAGTTCTTTTTTTAGGTAAACGGCTGCCCCAAAAGCTATTATAGCAGGATAGTTTGGCAGAGCAGACACTAGCGGATCGCTAGTGTCTGACACCTAATTATGTGAATTCAAAGTGGTAGAAACCCTTTAAACGGATTCTTTGTGCCAGTCTGCCTTTCCTGCTGTAGCTCTATGGGAAGGTCACACGGGACACTTCAATAACTGTGCAACAATATTAATATTTCATACAGCACAGATTCTCCTCTAACCGGCACGCACATATGGGGTCCAGTCAGAAGCAAAACATGTATTTAAATATTAATCCATTTCTGCCAATAACAGCTGATGTGGGTCTTTACGGAGCCAGCGGCCTCCCCTACCTGGCAGGTAGTGTGCTCAGAGACCTAGTGCCGCCAACAAAGTGACGGGTGCACACTCAGCATCATTTCTAAGCAGGAGGACATATGGTTGTGTCTTCCAACATATGCAAAAATTTTTTTCTAGGGATGGACAATTAAATTTCGGCATGGGCAGCGAAAAGTAGGTTACGATTCAAAATGCAATGAGTATAGCACAGTGACTTATGTATTGGCTACATGGCTTAAAGGGGTTGTCCAGGCTTTATCAATAAAATGAATGGCACTGTGCTTGGTAAGCTATGAGGAGGACACAGCCCTCAGCAGAGCATTGTAACCCCCCTCAAGAAGCTGATCGGTGGCGATACTGGGTGTTGGACCCCACTGATCAGATATTGATGACCTATCCGGAGGAGAGTCATATATTCCTCAGTCGGCACTTTGTCTGTAGCGTGGTGCGCGAGTCTAGGGTTGGCATCCCGTACAGTAATGGAGAAACAGACCAACACTCATTTGTTAATGAAATATGCTTCTTCTTTATTGTCACATTAGTGACAAATCTGGGATGCGTTTTGGCTCAATCCGAGGCTTTTTCAAACGTGTGTGTGTGTGTGTATATATATATATATATATATATTTGTAAAAAGGGGCGGATTGAGCCGAAACGCATCTGACAATAAAGAGGAAGCATGTTTCATTAACAATAGAGTGCTGGGCTGTTTCTCCTATCCGGAGGACAAGTCATTAGTATTCTTCTCCCAGGAAACCCCTTTAAAGGACAAATTTGCACATATGAAAGTGACTGACCTGTTACATGTGCGCTTGTCAGCTGAAGGTATGTATATTGATCTCAGGTTCATATGTGCTCGCACTGCTGAGAAAAATGCTGTTTTAATATATGCAAATGAGCCTCTAGGAGCAATGGGGGCGTTGCCGTTACTCCTAGAGGATCAGCCCTCTCTGCAACGACCACTCCCTCTGCACTTGGACAGGGCAAGGCAGTGTAAATGTCATCACGCCTGGCCTTGAATTCTCCTCAAAGGGGTTCTACAAGAGTATAAAATGTCCTTTCATGTGCCGGGCACCCCACATGGAATATACTTATCCTGGTCCCCGGCTCCCCGCACCGCCGCTGTTGCTTCTCCCTGCACATCCGTTGTCGGGGGAGGAGCAGCCAATGGTAGGCCAGGGATGGGGACGACCCTCTGTAGCGTCACCGGCGATGCTAGGGAGGCTCATCCCCGCCTGCCATTTGCTGCTTCCCCCCGACACCAGATGTTTTCATCCGTGTGCAGGGAGAAGCGGCGGTGCGGTAACCAGGTGTGGTGCCAGGAGTGGGGATCGGGGTAAGTATATTCCACGTGGGGTGCCCGGCACATGAGGGGACATTTTTATACTCTTGGAGAACCCCTTTAAGTCTTTGAAAGTGGGGGTGCAGAGAGAGAGAGCTCCGTTGCTCCTAGAGGCTTATTTGCATATATTAAAACATCCTATTTTTCAGCAGTGTGGGCACATATGAACATGGTATGCCATCTGCCTACACACAGATGCCTGCAGCTGCCAAGCACACATTTAACAGGTCAGCCAGTTTGATAGGTACAGATCTGCTGACGGATGTCCTTTTTAAAGTTTACACATAAATATGGAGGACCACTTCCTTGCGCCACTGTTTGAGTGTCCTCTGTCTTGTACCATGTGCTTTTTCTGTTTTAATACTCCATAAAGTTCTACAACCGTACTTGAAAATTGCCAAATCAAGACAATCCTCTCCTAGCAGGTAAAATATATTCCCGTGAGTGCCCTATTTTGCCACCATTTAAAAAGAGTAACATTTCAAAACAATTGCTTCTATTAGGGACTAATGGTGCTTGCATAAACCGCAGAGACTGACTTATAATTTTCACTTCTCTTGTAGGAAGTAAAGTGGATTTATGTCAACATGCATCACTCAAAGAGAACACCGCAGAAGGAGAATCTAAGAAAAAACAGATAAAGATGTGGTTTAGCCCCCGGAGAGGCAAGGTGAGGTATGTCTTGGAACGTGAAGAAAACAACCAACAGATTCCATCAAACTGCGAACAGGCGCCAATGTTGTCAAGTTATGATTTTGTCTCTTCTTCACCCATTGTGGAGCATGCGAAAAAGAAGACTGTGAAACGTGGGAAAACGAAGAAGAAGCAACTGGAGGACATAAACCAAAAATGGGGGATTGGGACACCTAGTGAAAATACTGATAGCTTCAAGGTGAATAACCAGGAATCCAATAGATCGGTGTCCTTTTGCAGCCCTCCACATATTCTTCAGACGCCTGATAAAGTACTAGAAGCAGTGATGAATGTAATGAACTGATTGAAAATAGCCCGGAGAAGATGGAGCTGGGGTTAGAAAATAATAGCCCAGAGAAGATGGAGCTGGGGTTAGAAAATCATGGGGAAATAAACACTATTGAGAACAACACCTCGAAAGAAAATGATATTCTGAAGTCTGGCGAGTCTGCTTCTGGTGCTGGGCAAGAAAATGACTACAGCTTTGAACCGAAACCACAAGAAAATGGACAAAATAAAAGTCAGCTAGAGGAAACTGTGGAAGATCGACCCAGTCCTAAAAATTGTGTACACAGCTAAAGAATGAATCTTCTGGAAAAACCAAGCGAAGAAGAACTCCTCTAAAACGCAAACCTCACCCAACTCCATCTCCTAATTCCCGTGCCTCAAAATGCCCCAAAAAAGAAAAGCTGGCTGATGATTCCAAGTCAGAAGATCATACAGGTCTTGGAAAAGTCCGAAACAAGGAAGTAAAAAATTCTCCAAAAGCAGAGCCAAAACCTAAGCCCTTTTCAACACCCAGAAGAAAGAGCCAACCTGGAACCAATCTTCAGACATCCCCAAGTGATTATCAGTTTACAAAGAAGAACCATAAGGGTGAGACAATGCTACATGTTGCTTCCATAAAGGTAAAAAAATTTTCCTGTATAGGTATACCTTGACGTTGTTTGTGTTTTTGTTTTTTGAGTTTTGTGATAGTTGGGGCTGGTTCTTGTTCCTGTGGTGCACTGGCCAGTGGAGATGACAAAGCTACATTGATCTACGGCCAATACGTATATAATATAGACACAGTCATTAAACCACATGACAGGGTGCTCATAAATGTGTCAACCACAAAAAAACACTACTACTACTAAATGAACACTACTACTCAATTGCAAGAAATAATATATTTATTGAATAGAAAAATATATTAAAAGCACTGGTGAATCATGTGTTGGATGGTGCGGTGTGGAGCTGCGGCAGGAACTACATTGATATATGGACAATTCAGGTCTGTATATACAACCTATATATTCATTTTCTAGGCATGAGACTTGTTTTTGTGAGATTGAGTACACGTATTAGCTTTAAAGGGGTTATCCCATCTTAGACAATGGGGGTATATCGCTAGGATATGCTCCCATTGTCTGATAGGTGCACCTACAAGGAGAACGGAGCGGAGAAAGCGGAGGAGGGCGCAGCCGCCCTCTATTCATTTCTATGGAGCTGCCGAAAATAGCCGAGCGCTGGCTCGGCTATTTCCGTCGGCCCCATTGAAAGGAATGGGAGCGGTGGCCGGGCATGCGCGGTGCGCTCCCATTCACTTTGATGGGAGAGGTGGGGAGCTGTGCCTGGTGGTGGACGGACCCTGGGAAACCCGGGGTCCTTCAGCCACATCTCTCCCCGGCTCCGTTCTCGTTGTAGGTGCGGGTCCCTAGCGATATTCCCCCATTGTCTAAGATGGGATAACCCCTTTAAGGCTCTTTCAGATGACCAGTATGTGTTTTGTGGTCTGCAAATTGCGGATCAGCAAAACTACTGATATCGGCCATGTGCATTCCTCCTTTTTCGGAACGCACACGCCAAGCCATAGGATAGAAATGCCTGTTCTTGTCTGCAATTGTGGGGCCATGTAATGGAGGCGGACACATAATATGGTGAATGAGCTCTTAATGTGGTGCTTGTTATGGCCTTGTCCACTTTGGCTTAAAGGGGTTGTCCCACAAAAAATATTCTACAGTTTTAAAACCAGCACCCAAATCTGAAAACTCTTGTAATTGCATATAAGTAAAATTTAGCATAGCCTCTGAGCTTATTCAATAAAATATATCTGTATAGCGCCACCTACTGTTTTTTTTATTTTCTTATTTCTTTGTCCCTGCTCACTGAGGTGGCCGCACATGCTCAGTTTCTTCCTTTAATAGCCTCCTGAGCTGTGATAGGGAGAGCATGGACACGCCCCTGAGCTGCAGCAGAAAAGGCACTACCCTTGAGCTGTCAGCTTAAAGGGGTTCTCCACTTTGTTTAAACTAATGATCTATCCTCTGGACAGATCATCAGCTTCTGATCGGCGGGGGTCCCAGCTGTTTGAAAAGGCAGCGGCGCTCCAACAGCGCCGCTGCCTTCTCACTGTTTAACGCCGGCCGAGTGACGTCACGACTTGTATCAACTGGCCTGGGCAGGGCTAAGCTTTGTTCCCTTGAAAGGCCAGTTGATGCTAGTCGTGACGTCACTCGGCCAGCGGTAAACATTGAGAAGACCGCGGTGCTGCTGGAGCGCCGCTCCCTTCTCAAACAGCTGATCGGCGGGGGTCCCGGGTGTCGGACCCCCGCCGATCAGATGCTGATGATCTATCCAGAGGATAGATCATCAGTTAAACAAAGTGCAGAACCCCTTTAATATAAATTTAGCAGAGCAATGAATGAGGAGATCTCTGGATCCGTGTGAGGTACAGGGCTGGTTCTAGCTTTGTAAGAGAGAGATTGTCATGTAATAGATGATGTCTGATTTTCCATTAGTCATAGTATAACCCCTTTAAATATGGAACATTAGTTTTTTCCTGCTGTGTCCCCCCTGCTTATTATTGGTGCTATGGTTTTAAATGTCCTTTGTGCTATTTGTATTTGTGGGGCTGTTACCGGCAGTGCTTTTAATATATTTTTCTGTTCAATAAATATATTGTTATTTCTTGCAGTTGAGTAGTAGTGTTCATAATTGGGTTTTTTTTTGTTGACGCACCAGTGGAGATGAGCCTGCAGCTGGCCATGCAGGTAGATGTGTTCTGCCTGTAAACATTTAGAAATGCTCTCAGAAAGTGACCTCAACAACGTGGCGCATCAGTCGCTAGGCTATGCCATCCGTGTCAGAGAGGTGCAGGTTCCACCTCTAGAGAACAGGGTCCCCCAAAGTGAAGAGGAGCACACTGCACTCTACAGGTGAGCGTGCACGACTATTTTCGGGAGACCTATAGCGGTGAATGGAAACCGCCACCTCTGCGTTCGCCTCTATGGGACTGCCGAAAATAGCTGAGCCAGTGCTCAGCTATTTTCCAAATGCCCATAGTGCTGGATAGAGAGGGTGGGTGTCCATTCTATTCACTTTGGGCGTCCTGTTCTGGAGATACATGTGGGACCCACTCCTATGATACTGATGGCATATCCTAGCGATAGGCCATCAGTGTTCAGCTGAAATACCCCTTTAAGAATGGATAAAATTTCTCTTTTTTTGAATTCACTCTTGGTTTGGGCTTCAAAAACTGCATAAAAAAACACGGGACTGTACCCTCACAGAGGATTGCTGGGACTTGGTACAGTTGTAACAAACTTTTAGCATTGGGTCTATACAGGTTTTCCTCTTCTTCCTGTAACCAAGAATGTTCCTATTCACACACAGCAGAGATCTTGCAATGGTGAAGATTTAGAACCTAAAGCATATTATAAAGTTGCATACCATTTCATAACCTTTAATTGGGTAATCATTCAGTTTAGGGAGGACCCCTGTAATGTGATGGTCAGTTCGCAGTGCTCGCCAGCGAACCCATGCGGGCTGCCATCTTTAGTAAGGTAGACTCACCCGTTCAGCGATGCACAGGTAAGCCCTTGCCTGTGTCGGGAGCCGGTCTGAAATCAAAGGCGGTCACCGGGAGCAGGCAGTTCCGAGAACAGTCCGATGAATTCCATGCGGGTGCAATGCAAGAGGTCCGGACCCATTCATTTCTATGGGGCTGTGCACACGAGCGGTGGTTTTCACGCATTACTTGTGCGTTGCGTGAAAATCGCAGCATGTTTTATATTCTGCGTTTTTCACGCAACGCAGGCCCCATAGAAATCAATGGGTCTGCGTGAAAATCGCAAGCAGGTGCAGATGCGGTGCGATTTTTCACGCATGGTTGCTAGAAGATGAAGTAAATTGATAAAAGTCAATTTACTGTATTATTTTCCCTTATAACATGGTTATAAAGGAAAGTAATAGCATTCTTAACACAGAATGCTTACTAAAATGCGGCTTTAGGGGCTAAAAAATTATTAACTCGCCTCATCCTGTTGTTCGCACAGCCGGCATCTTCTTCTTTCAGGACCTGCCAAAGGACCTTTGAGGTAATCGCGCTCACCACGTGGTGACATCGGCACAGGTCCTGCTGAATGAAGATAGAAATCCGGACACGCTCGTCTGCAAGGGGCCTTAGTCCTCATTCACACAGTCAGTGTTCGGTCAGTGATTGGAAGCCAAAACCAGGATTGGAGCCTCCACAGACATAAGGTATAAAGGAAATATCTGCACCTGTTCTGTGTTTAGAGCCGCGCCTGGTTTTGGCTCAAAATCACTGACCAAACACTGACGTGTGAATGAGGCATTAGGCTTTCCCTTTCTCGGTGAGGCTTCGCTTTTCAGTGATATCCTGCAAATGTGAATCTGATTGTTTCTATAGATCACAACGGGTTAAACAAAAAATCCCCAATGAAGTTTTTATCGCAGAGCTTTAGTGCTGCAGTTATTCCCAGCTGTCGGATCTAAAGTTCTTTTATGTGCGGCAATAGTTATCACGTTTTATGACCGTTCTTGGATGCCTATTAGTTCCATTTTTGGCGTCTGATTTGAGTTAATTTAATCTTTTGGAAGGCGATGGGAGCTGTGCTTGATTATTGCGCGATTTCCAGGAAATGCTCCATTGGTAAGAAAATTGGTCTGGAACTGCTCAGAGTCTCCAGGAGAATACTAAAAATGTTAAGCTGCCGCAATTAAGCTATCTGCCACTATTGTGTGACTGACAATAACCGTGCAAGAAAGATGAATGAAAGTTGATAACCTGGCCCACAAGAGCATTTCCGTGCAGACTGTTTGAAATCTCATTTAATAATCTTTTCTTAGCAAAGACCTTGCTTTTGGCAAAAAAAAAAAACTGATTTCAGTTGCAAAAATACCTGCTCCCCGCTTGCAAATGCCACATCTTATTTATAGCCAGTCACCAGAAATATATGTTGGCAAAGGGTATCTTACCTAAAAAAGGTGCAGTAATTTCTCATCTCGGAAAATTCACAGAAAGTCGGATGAGTGTTTTTGGCTTTGACTCTTTCGTGCACATTCTAGTAATCATAACCAGTGATCTTGGTTGGCTTTTGGCTACAAAAAAATGTAATATGAAGCAAGACGGTGATCGGTCTTAAAAAGTATAAAAAGCCTCCTACCCCCCACTGATTATACTTGCCCTGCTCCCTGTGCCGCTCCGGGTCCCCGGGCTGAGATTCTGCAATATAATCACTAATGAGCATACATAGGAACGCTGATTAGCGTTTATCTGGCGGTGTAAAAGTGCTGCTATTCATGCAGACACAAAAATCGTTTGCTGACAGCAGACAATACTGTGTAATCAGCGCTCTGCTGCCGGCAAACAATGAGTCTCTATGGGGACGAATAATGACATTACCGATCGCTCCTCCGCATACTGTGGAGGAGATTGCTGATTCTCTCGATCGTGATTTTTTTTTTGGGGAAAAAACGCTTCCTTCCTGACAACCTGCTACTGTGTCATCTAGTGTAAAGGGACCTTTAGGGTCCATTCACACGTCCGTATGGGTTTTGCAGATCCGCAAAACACACAGCCACCGTCAATGTGCATTCCGCATTTTGCAGACCGCACATCACCGGCACAGTCTTAGAAAATGCCTTTTCTTGTCTGCAGTTGCGGAGAAGAATAGGACATGTTCTATTTTTTTTGTATGGATCCGTAAATGCAGATGCGGATAACACATTCCTGCCCCATTGAAAATTTATGGGTGCGCACCTGTTCCGAAAAATTGCGAAACGGATGCGGACCCATTTTTGGGACACGTGAATGGACCCTGGTGTGGTAAAAGGAGTAAAGCTGCACTACACATTGGATGTACATTGGCTCAACCTCCCAATATCGGACTAAAGGCCCGTTTACATGCGCCAACTCAGCAGTTATTGGGCATGAACTGTTAATTCCTGATAATTGCCTGCTCATCAGAAGAGATGAGAGCGGCATTTGCAGGCAGCAATCTTTTCCTCTGTACAGGGACGAGTGATCACTCTTGTGATAGTTTGTCCCCCAGACTACATAAATATCATGTATATTATCCCCTACGGTGAACTCCGTAGAAAAAAAAAAGCCCCCACACAACTCCATAGAAAGAAAAATAATAAAGTTATGGGTCTTGGGAAGCGGCAATGCAAAACTATTTTTTTCCTTTTAGAAAAAGGTGTTTTATTGCAAAAAAGTAGTAAAACGTTAAAAAATAAAATAAAAAATTATTTGGTATCACTGTAATCGTACTGACCCAGAGAATAAAGATATTATGTTATTTTTACCGAAAAATTAACTCAGTAAAATGTAGAACTTAAAAACACTGGCAGTTTTGCTGTTTTTCCCCATCTCCCTCCCAGTAAGAGTTAATAAAAGTTAATCATAAAGTTATGTGTACCCCAAAATGGCACTATTAAAAACTACAACTTTTCCCACAAAAAACATGACCTCATACAGCTATAAAGACGGAAATATAATAAGGTTATAGCTCTGGGAAGGAAAAGATGAAGAAAGGAAGAAAAATGCTTGGTCAGTAAGGCTGGGTTCACACCTGAGCGTTTTACAGCGCGTTCCTACGCTGTAAAACGCTCAACAAGGAGAAACCAATGATTCCCTATGGGAATGGTTCACACCTGGGCGTTTTACAGCGCGTACGATTGCGCTGTAAAATGCCCGACGCCCCAAGAAGTACATGAGCTTCTTTGGGGCATCTTGTCGTGCGTTCCCGTACATAGACTTTCGGGAACGTGCGACAATGGGCGTTCGCTTGTCTCTGTATGCGCGATTGCAAACGTCAGTACAATCACGCATACAGAGCGCTCCTTTCAGAATGCTCAGGTCTGAACCCAGCGTAAGGCCCAAAACAGGCTGGTCACTAAGGCTACATGCACACGACCGTATTTTGTTTCAGTGTCCGATCCGTTTTTTTTGCGGATAGGATGCGGACCCATTTATTTCAATGGGTCCGCAAAAAACAAGGACAGCACACAGTGTGCTGTCCGCATCAGTATGTCCGTTCCGTTGCTCCGCTAAAAAAATAGTGCATGTCCTATTTTTTTCTAGTTTGCGGACAAGGATAGGCATTATTACAATGGATCCGCAAAAAAAACGGATGCCATACGGAATGTCATCCGTTTTTTTTTGCGGAACTGCAATTTGCGGACCGCAAAACACACACGGTCGTGTGCATGTAGCCTAAGGGGTTAAACGTCAGTCTTGATAAATGTCGCCCAATGTCTTTCTTTTAATGCACCATATTCACTAATGCAAAGAAAGAAATGGGGATTAGTCAGCACATCCCAGTGTGCAGGTGCACATCGCTATGGCTGGAAGCACAAAAGCAAACACAATACAACAGCACTCTGCAAACACAAATAATACAGTAAATACAATCATTCCAATGTACTTATAATGCTAATGCTACGTTAGAAATGTGAGATTCTTGGCAAATACATTTTGTACAAAACTATTTGTGCCTGTCCGTCAAGGGCAAGGTGATCTCTTTAGGACAGGAACCTACACTAAATACTACCTCCTCTGGTGCCATACAGGCCTCCATTAAATTCAGGGAGTGCAGGCTCCACATCATGCTGAGCCCACTCTGTATTTTGGCCTCCAATAAATGCAGAGAGAGCAGACTACAGCTTTATATTTCCACTAATTAAAATCAGCCTATGGAACAGACAGGTTAGTTAGGAGTGCACGACCAATGGAGTCATCCACACCTCCAATACAGACTGCAGAAGAAAGAACATAAAAACATGGGGGTTAGGCCTCGTGCACACGGCCGTATGTATTTTGCGGTCCACAAAAAATGGATCCGCAAAAAATAGGGATGACATCCGTGTGCATTCTGTATATTGCGGAATGGAACAGCTAGCCCCTAATAGAACAGTACTATTCTTGTCTGTAATGCGGACAATAATAGTACATGTTCTATTTTTTTTGCGGAACGGAAATGCAGGCAAACGGAATGCACATGGAGTACCTTCAGTTTTTTTTGCGGACTTATTGAAATGAATGGGCCCGTATACAGTCTGTAAAAAAAACATACATTTGTGTGCATGAGCCCTTAGTCATTACATTTGTAAAGTGCTTCAGTCTGTGAATCAGCAGTCGGACAGAAAAACATGTGTGTGTGTGTGTGTGTGTGGCCACCTGAATTTAACTAAGCAAATAGTTATGAGCCTCCTATTGGATAATTACTGCATGGGCGATTATCTTTCAGCTGGCAATAAGTTATTTAACCACAACTGGTGCAATGCGTTGCTTCTCATATCTTTACCATGTCGAAAGACACCTCTCGTGGTCGTTGAAAAGACATTAGTCTGTTTGAGAGGGGTCAAATCATTGGCATGCATCAAGCAGAGAAAACATCTAAGGAGATTGCAGAAACTGCTAAAGTTGGGTTAAGAATTGTCCATTATTAAAAACTGGAATGATAGTGGGGACCCATCGTATTCGAGAAAGAAATGTGGTGGAAAAAAAAAATCCTGAATGATCGGCGATCACTTAGACATTTGGTGAAATCAAATCGAAGAAAAACAACAGTAGAACTCAGGGCTATGTTTAATAGTGGAAGTAAGAGCATTTCCACACAGACAATATGAAGGGAACTCAAGGGATTGGGACTGAACAGCTGTGTAGCTGTAAGACCACCATGAATCAGTGAGGCAAACCAGAAAATAAGTCTTCATTTTGCTAGGGAGCATAAAGATTGGACTCTGGAGCAATGGAAGAAGCTCATGTGGTCTGATAAGTCCAGATTTACCCTGTTCCAGAGTGATGGGCGCATCAGGGTAAGAAGAGAGGCAGATGAAGTGATGCACCCATCATGCCTAGTGCCTACTGTACAAGCCTGTGGGGGCAGTGCTATGATCTGGGGTTGCTGGAGTTGGTCAGGTCTAGGTTCAGCAACAGTATGTGCTCCAAGAATGAGGTCAGCTGACTACCTGAACATACTGAATGACCAGGTTATTCCATCAATGGATTTTTTCTTCCCTGATGGCACGGGCATATTCCAAGATGACCATGCCAGGATTCATCGGGCTCAAATTGTGAAAGAGTGTTTCAGGGAGCACGAGACATAATTTTCACACATGGATTGGCCACCACAGAGTCCAGACCTTAACCCCATTGAGAATCTTTGGGATGTGCTGGAGAAGGCTTTGTGCAGCGGTCAGACTCTACCATCATCAATGCAAGATCTTGGTGAAAAATGAATGCAACACTGGATGGAAATTAATCTTGGGACATTGCAGAAGCTTATCGAAACAATGCCACAGCGAATGCGTGCCGTAATCTTTTTTTTGGACAGGCTGTGTGTGTGTGTGTGTGTGTGTGTGTGTGTATATGTATATGTGTATATATATATATATATATATATATATATATATATATATATATATTATATAAATTAAAGAAAATCCACGGCACTTCCTTACGTAAAATAAGTAATTTATTCACCAAACAGCAAAGTTTCGGTTCGCACACTGGAACCTTTCTCAATCAGTGATACAAAAAGTGGAGGTGCATATAGTGTGTATATATAGCATGTTACATCTCAATTAATTAGTGAACACTATTAAGTATAAAGCATGATGCATTTCATAAATTCATGTGTAAAGCCAGATAAACATGATTCAAAAATCATTGTGATACATGTGTAATCTGTATGTGACACAAGTATATATCCCAAAACATATTTTGGACAAAAATACAACTCTAAATCATATTTCATTCTAATTAAGGTATTCAACAATACCCAGGTGATCATGTACATACATAATTAAAAACAATAGTTGAGTGCTTATGACCTGATGACAGAGTGTGAGTGGCAGATCACAAATTTGCACTAAAGGGGTCTTCAACATCGGAAGACATCGCTAGACGCCATCAGTTGTATCAGTAGGCGGCTCAGGCCATACCGCACTTATCCCCAAGCGCAGGTATCGTCGTGCCTGCCAACCCCCTATAAAAGAGCTGGGTTAAACTGTAAGAACATTGCGGATTTGCCCCCATATCAATTCCTCTGAACAAGGTCAGCGCGGATACCAGGCGGCCTTATCGCAAACTGTCTAAAGTACGCAAGGCTCCCATTGCTAGTAGCTCCTGCCAACTTAATTTACATCCACCTATTACTATAGTAATTGTCTGCCACTCATCCCAGTCAGAACTAGGTACAAACCGTACAGAATTAAGTCCAAGATTCCATATATAGAAAATGTTATTATGTGTATGAT
Organism: Bufo gargarizans; assembly: GCF_014858855.1. Taxonomy (NCBI): domain Eukaryota; kingdom Metazoa; phylum Chordata; class Amphibia; order Anura; family Bufonidae; genus Bufo; species Bufo gargarizans. Next base: position 62,081,823 of record NC_058087.1, read on the forward strand.
CTTGTCAATGCCATACAGTTGGCATTACATTCATATATAGCAGTTGTCCAGCCTCTTCATGTGTTGCGGGGATCCCAATCACTATTTCTTATCATCCCAACGCCCAACTGTACATCATCTGTAAGTAAAACAAAGGAAACTATTTAGAAAATATAAATGGCACCCCACATATAGTTAGCAGGTAGACATAGCCGGGCAAAGGGTAACACCCAGAGGGCAGCAGCCAACTACGTACATATCCAAGGTCTGAACTCAACATTCAACCCTTCTGGTCTCAATGTATTTAATTTCATAATCCAGAGGATTTCTCAGTTTTTAGGTAGTAAGCCTCTGTTACCACCTCTTCTCGGCATTGGAACATGATCAATGAGCATCCATTTTATCTCTCTCTCACTATGACCCATTTCTGTACAGTGTTTTGATACCGGTAAATCCATGCGTTTTATATAATACTGTCTAAGTGTTGCTTGGATGCTACTAAATGTCCATGTCCTTTTTGGCTAGAATTCTTGTTTTTCCTCTGTTTCGAAGGTGATTAATGTGTCTTTTAACTGCACACAGGGTGAGGTGCACACGGTGGAGGAGCTCCTGAAGAGTGGCGCTAACCCCAATATTAAAGACAATGCTGGATGGACTCCTTTGGTAACTCTTGTTTCTTTTACATTTTCATCTTGGTATTAAGAAACTAACCATATGTCAGAGGGCAGCTCCACAGAAACCTCTACCATGTGTTCATAGGGGCCAGTAGATGTATGGATGCTGTACTGCCATCAGCTAGCTATAGTGATCATTAGCTGTGGTGAAACTACGACTCCCAGCATGCACACTTTCTTGGCTGGTCTCAGAACTCGCATACAAATGAATGGAGCATGCTGGGAGTTGTAGTTTCACAACAGCTCAAGTGCAGGGTGCTGCTGACCCCTTATCTATACAATATCTACTTGGAAAAATGGGGAATGTGCCCGATTATTACTTTGTTTCTTTATGGTTATGCTTGTCATATATGGTGAACATATACAGTTCAGACCAAAAGTTTGGACACACCTTCTCATTCAAAGAGTTTTCTTTATTTTCATGACTATGAAATTTGTAGATTCACACTGAAGGCATCAAAACTATGAATTAACACATGTGGAATTATATACATAACAAAAAAGTGTGAAACAACTGAAAATATGTCATATTCTAGGTTCTTCAAAGTAGCCACCTTTTGCTTTGATTACTGCTTTGCACACTCTTGGCATTCTCTTGATGAGCTTCAAGAGGTAGTCACCTGAAATGGTCTTCCAACAGTCTTTAAGGAGTTCCCAGAGATGCTTAGCACTTGTTGGCCCTTTTGCCTTCACTCTTCGGTCCAGCTCACCCCAAAGCATCTCGATTGGGTTCAGGTTCGGTGACTGTGGAGGCCAGGTCATCTGGCGCAGCACCCCATCACTCTCCTTCATGGTCAAATAGCCCTTACACAGCCTGGAGGTGTGTTTGGGGTCATTGTCCTGTTGAAAAATGATGGTCCAAACGCAAACCGGATGGAATAGCATGCCGCTGCAAGATGCTGTGGTAGCCATGCTGGTTCAGTATGCCTTCAATTTTGAATAAATCCCCAACAGTGTCACCAGCAAAGCACCATCACACCTCCTCCTCCATGCTTCACGGTGGGAACCAGGCATGTAGAGTCCATCTGTTCACCTTTTCTGCATCGCACAAAGACACAGTGGTTGGAACCAAAGATCTCAAATTTAGACTCAGACCAAAGCACAGATTTCCACTGGTCTAATGTCCATTCCTTGTGTTCTTTAGCCCAAACAAGTCTCTTCTGCTTGTTGCCTGTCCTTAGCAGTGGTTTCCTAGCAGATATTCTACCATGAAGGCCTGATTCACACAGTCTCCTCTTAACAGTTGTTCTAGAGATGTGTCTGCTGCTAGAACTCTGTGTGGCATTGACCTGGTCTCTAATCTGAGCTGCTGTTAACCTGCGATTTCTGAGGCTGGTGACTCGGATGAACTTATCCTCCGCAGCAGAGGTGACTCTTGGTCTTCCTTTCCTGGGGTGGTCCGCATGTGAGCCAGTTTCTTTGTAGCGCTTGATGGTTTTTGTGACTGCACTTGGGGACACTTTCTAAGTTTTCCCAATTTTTCGGACTGACTGACCTTCATTTCTTAAAGTAATGATGGCCACTCGTTTTTCTTTACTTAGCTGCTTTTTTCTTGCCATAATACAAATTCTAACAGTCTATTCAGTAGGACTATCAGCTGTGTATCCACCTGACTTCTCCACACGCAACTGATGGTCCCAACCCCATTTATAAGGCAAGAAATCCCACTTATTAAACCTGACAGGGCACACCTGTGAAGTGAAAACCATTTCAGGGGACTACCTCTTGAAGCTCATCAAGAGAATGCCAAGAGTGTGCAAAGCAGTAATCAAAGCAAAAGGTGGCTACTTTGAAGAACCTACAATATGACATATTTTCAGTTGTTTCACAATTTTTTGTTATGTATATAATTCCACATGTGTTAATTCATAGTTTTGATGCCTTCAGTGTGAATCTACAATTTCCATAGTCATGAAAATAAAGAAAACTCTTTGAATGAGAAGGTGTGTCCAAACTTTTGGTCTGTACTGTATATGTGGCTGTATGCCCTACAGTAGCGTGCAGAGCATTGTGAAGACCGTGTGCTACGCTAGACATATACTGTGCTCCTCAAAACGGTGTGAACATAGTGTAATAATGACAGAGTCCTTATATGCTTGGTATGTTGTTGTCTTTGTGACCTATAGGGAAGATCGGGGTTGTCCATGAGTACCTACCTTATTACAGCTATACAGTCTCTTCACTGACAGCAGTTTTGGGATTATGAGTCTATACAACTGAATGTAGGAGAAGTGATCGCAACTGGATCTTACTTTCTGAGGACCATGTATGACCAAACCTGCCATGAAATATTACTTTCTAGGAAAACTACGTACACTGAAACATAGATTTTTTTTTTGGTTCTGCTGCAGCGGTCCTCATCTTAGGCCTCTTTCACACTTGCGTTGTCCAGATCCGGCGTGTACTCCACTTGCCGGAATTACACGCCGGATCCGGAAAAACGCAATTGTACTGAAAGCATTTGAAGACGGATCCGTCTTCAAAATGCTTTCAGTGTTACTATGGCAGCCAGGACGCTATTAAAGTCCTGGTTGCCATAGTAGGAGCAGGGAGCGGTATACTTACAGCCATGGTAACCATTCAGAAAAAGCTAAACGTCGGATCCGGCAATGCGCCGAAACGACGTTTAGCTTAAGGCCGGATCCGGATCAATGCCTTTCAATGGGCATTAATTCCGGATCCGGCCTTGCGGCAAGTCTTCAGGATTTTTGGCCGGAGCAAAAAGCGCAGCATGCTGCGGTATTTTCTCCGGCCAAAAAACGTTCCGTTCCGGAACTGAAGACATCCTGATGCATCCTGAACGGATTTCACTCCGTTCAGAATGCATTAGGATAAAACTGATCAGGATTCTTCCGGCATAGAGCCCAGACGACGGAACTCTATGCCGGAAGAAAAGAACGCAAGTGTGAAAGAGCCCTTACATCAGTTCTTATTCTCAATGATCTCAAAACGATGGACTTTGTTCCACAAGTAAAAGGGTTATTTTGGAAATCAGATGATGTATACCATTAAACCAGACTTCATACAGTACATGACCATCTCTTTCTAACACAGCTAGAACCAGCCCTGCACCTCACATGGATCCAGAGATCTCCACATTCCTTGTTCCAATTGCTCTGCTGGACTTATTTCAAGCTGGCAGCTTGGGGGGCATGTCCTTTATGCTGCAGCTGGTGGCAGTTGATCAACGGAACTGAGCACTTGCTTCCGTTTCAATGAGCAGGACAGAGAAATTGGATAACGTGCTAACAGCAGCTGGCGCTATACAGAGAGATTTCATTCAAAAACTCGGTAGCTAGAATACATTTTTAATTACATGCAATTATAAAAGCATTCAGATCAAAGTGCTGGTTTCAAAACCGTAGAATATTTTTCGTGGGACAACGCCTTTTCAGGCACTTATATGATCTTATATTGTAGATCTACAGGGAGTGCAGAATTATTAGGCAAGTTGTATTTTTGAGGATTAATTTTATTATTGAACAACAACCATGTTCTCAATGAACCCAAAAAACTCATTAACCTCTTAAGGACACATGACGTACCGGTACGTCATGATGTCCTGGTACTTAAGGACATATGACGTACCGGTACGTCATGAATGGTTCCGATCACCGCCGCTCGGCGGGCGGTGATCGGAACCCGGTGCCTGCTCAAATCATTGAGCAGGCACCTGGGGCAAATGCGCCGGGGGGTCCTGTGACCCCCCCATGTCGGCGATCGCAGAAAACCGCAGGTCAATTCAGACCTGCGGTTTTCTGCGTTTCCGGGTTATTCGGGTCTCTGAAGACCCGATAACCCGGAACAGGATGGTGATGGTCGTGTGATTTCACTCCACCAATCACCATCCAGCGATCCTGAGTGGTGATGGTGACATCACCACTCAGGATCGCTTTCTGATTGGTCAGTGGGCGGTCCGGCGGCAGATTCAAAAGAGGCAGGCGCTCCTCTCCTCCTCCTTTTGTGTTCCGGAGCCGGAGGAGAGAGGAGCTGCCTGCACGTGTCTGCTGCCGCTGCCTGCACCCGATCTGTGCCCCCAGGACCCGATCTCTGCCACCAGCACCCCCCATCAGGTACATAGGGACAGCTAGGGAAAGTTTGGGTTAGGCAGGGAAAAAAAGGGAAAGTTAGTTTTTTTCACTTTTCATTGCATCACCCTAGTTAGGGTGTCTGGGGTCCACAGCACAGCTGTGTGACCCTAGACCCCCCAGGGGTGCTGCCACTTGCCCCCCCCCCCCTGCCCCCCCTCCCCCCCCCCCCCACACTTTTTTGTGGTGCAGGATTTTTTTTTTTTTTTTTGTGTACGCTGACTGTGGCCGGCACTCTTAGTGTCCGGCCACTGTTAGCGCATCGCACACCCCACCGCTGATCAACTTCGGACGGTTGATCAGCGGTTTTGAATTTTTTTTTCCACATTTTTTGGCCTTTTTTTTAGTCAGTTTATTTTTTTATTTTTTTAGTTTTAGGGTGAGTTCGTGAACACCCGTGCCCCCACACACACGCACACAAAATAAAGAGTTACACACACGCACATATACACGCAGACACACACTCCCCTATGGCCCGCCGGACGTTCTCGGCCGAGGAGGCATACGCCCAGCTTGCCTCCGAATCCGAGAGTCCCAGTGAGGATGAGGATGACCCCACATTCCTGTTGTCATCCGCATCCTCCTCATCATCTAGCGATGATGATGAGCCCCCAAGGCGGCGGAGACGCCGCCAGGCGGAGCAAGGGGACCGCCATGTTAGGGACCCTGTGGCCCAGCCTAGTACGAGCAGCTCTGGGGCTCGTACTGGTTTCCCGGCCCACCAGTTAAATCCACCGGAGCACCCTGCCGGTGAATTTGTCTGGTGTAGCCCAGAGCGATACGAGCCCGTGATTCCTGATTTTGTAGGCCAATCAGGAATCCAGATTTCCACAGTGGGCTACACTGAATATGACTTTTTTCGTCATTTTTTCAGTGACCCACTGGTAAATCTGATGGTGGAGCAGACGAATCTGTACGCCCAACAGTTCGTCGCTCAACACCCGGGCTCCTTTTTGGCCAGGCCCGGTGGCTGGACGCCGGTCAGTGCAGCCGAAATGAGGACATTTTGGGGCCTCGTGCTGCATATGGGCCTGGTCAAGAAACCCAGTGTCAGGCTGTACTGGAGTGGGGACGTCCTATACCAGACCCCACTTTACAGTACAGCCATGACACGCTCCCGGTTTGAGGCCATTCGGAAATGTCTGCATTATTCCGATAATGCAGCATGTCCCCCCCGAGGTGATCCTGCCCATGACCGTCTGTACAAGATACGGCCGGTCATCGATCACTTTGGGGCCAAATTCATGGAGGCCTATGTACCTGGAAGAGAGGTCGCGGTTGATGAGTCTCTCATTGCGTTCAAGGGGAGACTCATTTTCCGCCAGTATGTGCCCACCAAGCGAGCGAGGTATGGCGTGAAGCTATACAAAATTTGTGAGAGTACCTCAGGGTACACTTACAAATTTCGTATATACGAGGGGCGAGATTCCCGGATTCAACCCCCAGAATGTCCCCTCACTCTGGGTGTTACCGGGAAACTTGTGTGGGACCTTATGTTCCCACTGCTGGATAAGGGTTACCACCTTTACGTGGATAACTTTTATACCAGTATCCCCTTGTTCCAGTCCCTTGCCGCCAGATCCACGTTCGCTTGTGGGACCGTGCGGAATAATCAACGCGGCCTCCCTGCCCTCCCCCTCCAGGTACCTATCCCCAGGGGTGAGACCCGTGCCCTTACCACTGGAAACCTGTTGCTGGTCAGGTATAAGGACAAGAGGGATGTCCTTATGCTGTCCACAATTCATGGTAACGGCATCACCCCTGTCCCTGTGCGAGGTACCGCGGCAACGGTCCTCAAGCCCGATTGTATCGTCGCCTACAATCGGTATATGGGAGGAGTTGATCTCTCTGATCAAGTCCTCAAGCCATATAACGCCATGCGCAAAACCCGGGCATGGTACAAAAAAGTTGCGGTCTACTTGGTGCAGGTTGCCATGTACAACTCTTTTGTACTATCCCGAAGCGCTGGCAGCACAGGGACATTCCTCCAATTCTATGAGGCAGTCCTCAAAGACCTGATCTTTTCGGACCGGGAAAGAGCAGGCCGGAGTACCTCGGGAACTGGAGGCGCCCGGATCGTCCCTGGCCAACACTTTCCAGGTGTGGTCCCCCATACTGGAAAGAAGGGACGAACCCAAAAAAGGTGCAGAGTGTGTCACAGGAGGGGGATACGGAAGGACACCACAACTCAATGTGACACGTGCCCCGATCATCCGGGCCTCTGCATTATTGGTTGCTTCAGGGAGTATCACACTTCCATGGAGTACTAAATTTATATCCCAATTTAGGACTGACATGGGATAAAAAAAAAAAGGGTTCTCAGACTTGAGACACCCAAAAAAACTATAATTTATTAAAAGTAGACATATTAGGTATCGCCGCGTCGGTAATAATCTCTCTATAAAAATACCCCATGATCCAACCCCCCCAGATTAACACGGTCCAAAAAAAAAAAAAAAAGTGCAAAAAAAGATTTTTTTTTGTCACCAAACATAACAAAAAATTTAATAGCAAGCGATCAAAAAGTCATATAGCCCCCAAAATAGTGCCAGAAAAACCGTCCGCTCGTCCCGCAAAAAATGAGCCCCCACATAAGATAATCAGATAAAAAATAAATAAAAAAAATGACACCTAGACTTTAGAGATACCAAAAAAATGTTTGGGTATCAAAAAGGATAATATAGTCAAAAACCTAAATAATTATAAAAAAAAAGTAGACTTATTAGGTATCGCCGCGTCCGTAAGAATCTCCTCTATAAAAATATCCCATGACCCAACCCCCCAGATTAACACGGTTAAAAAAAAAAAATGAAAACGGTGCCAAAAACTCCATTTTTGGCACTTTTTCATTTCAATCCGTTTTTTTTCGGTAACAAAACAAGGGTTAACAACCAAACAAAAGTTAATATTTATTACCCTGATACTGCAGTTTACAGAAATGCCACATTTGTGGTCGTAAACTGCTGTATCAGTAAAAGGGAGGCCGCAAAAGGAAAGGACCGACATGGTTTCTGGAAGGCCGATTTTGATGGCCTTTTTTATTGACACCATGTCCCTTTTGAAGCCCCCCTGATGCCCCCCTAGAGTAAAAACTCCCTAAAAGTGACCCCATCTAAGAAACTACACCCCTCAAGGTATTCAAAACTGATTATACAAACTTTATTAACCCTTTAGGTGTTCCTCAACAGTTAATGGCAAATGGAGATGAAATTTCAGAATCTCAATTTTTGGTAACCTTGCCTCACAAAAATGTAATATAGAGCAACCAAAAATCATATGTACCCTAAAAATAGTCCCCCAAATAATGCCACCTTATCCCATAGTTTCCAAAATGGGGTCACTTTTAGGGAGTTTCTACTCCAGGGGTGCATCAGGGGGGTTGTAAATAAACCGGTCCATAAAAATCAGCCCTCCAAAAACCAAACGGCGCACCTTTCCCTCTACGCCCCGCTGTGTGGCCGTACAGTAGTTTACGGCCACATATTGGGTGTTTCTGTAAACGGCAGAGTCAGGGCAATAAAGATACAGTCTTGTTTGGCTGTTAACCCTTGCTTTGTTAGTGGAAAAAATGGGTTAAAATGGAAAATTAGACAAAAAAATCTAATTCTCAAATTTCATCCCCATTTGTCAATAACTCTTGCGCAACAACTAAAGGGTTAACGACGTATATAAAATCAGTTTTGAATACCTTGAGGGGTGTACTTTCTTAGATGGGGTCACTTTTAGGGAGTTTCTACTCCAGGGGTGCATCAGGGGGCTTCAAATGGGACATGGTGTAAATAAACCAGTCCATAAAAATCAGCCTTCCAAAAACCATACGGCGCACCTTTCACTCTACGCCCCGCTGTGTGGCCGTACAGTAGTTTACGGCCACATATTGGGTGTTTCTGTAAACGGCAGAGTCAGGGCAATAAAGATACAGTCTTGTTTGGCTGTTAACCCTTGCTTTGTTAGTGGAAAAAATGGGTTAAAATGGAAAATTAGACAAAAAAATGAAATTCTCAAATTTCTTCCCCATTTGCCAATAACTCTTGTGCAACACCTAAAGGGTTAACGACGTATGTAAAATCAGTTTTGAATACCTTGAGGGGTGTAGTTTCTTAGATGGGGTCATTTTTGGGAGGTTTCTATTATCTAAGCCTCACAATATGACTTCAAACCTGAACTGGTCCATAAAAAGTGGGATTTTGAAGATTTCTGAAAAATTTCAAAATTTGCTTCTAAACTTCTAAGCCTTGTAACATCCCCAAAAAATAAAATATCATTCCCAAAATGCTACAAACATGAAGTAGACATATGGGGAATGTAAAGTCATCACAATTTTTGGGGGTATTACTATGTATTACAGAAGTAGAGAAACTGAAACTTTGAAATTTGCTAATTTTTGAAATTTTGGGGTAAATTAGGTATTATTTTGTGCAAAAAAAATAATTTTTTTGACTTCATTTTACCACTGTCATGAAGTACAATATGTGACGAAAAAACAATCTCAGAACGGCCTGGATAAGTCAAAGCGTTTTAAAGTTATGTGCACTTAAAGTGACACTGGTCAGATTTGCAAAAAATGGCCTGGTCCTTAAGGTGAAATAAGGCTGTGTCCCTATGGGGTTAATATCAAAGCTGAATATTTTTGGAAGTAGTTTTTAGTTTTAGCTATTTTAGGGGGATATCTGTGTGTGCAGGTGACTATTACTGTGAATAATTATTAGGCAACTTAACAAAAAACAAATATATACCCATTTCAATTATTTATTTTTACCAGTGAAACCAATATAACATCTCAACATTCACAAATATACATTTCTGACATTCAAAAACAAAACAAAAACAAATCAGTGACCAATATAGCCACCTTTCTTTGCAAGGACACTCAAAAGCCTGCCATCCATGGATTCTGTCAGTGTTTTGATCTGTTCACCATCAACATTGCGTGCAGCAGCAACCACAGCCTCCCAGACACTGTTCAGAGAGGTGGACTGTTTTCCCTCCTTGTAAATCTCACATTTGATGATGGACCACAGGTTCTCAATGGGGTTCAGATCAGGTGAACAAGGAGGCCATGTCATTAGATTTTCTTCTTTTATACCCTTTCTTGCCAGCCACGCTGTGGAGTACTTGGACGCGTGTCATGGAGCATTGTCCTGCATGAAAATCATGTTTTTCTTGAAGGATGCAGACTTCTTCCTGTACCACTGCTTGAAGAAGGTGTCTTCCAGAAACTGGCAGTAGGACTGGGAGTTGAGCTTGACTCCATCCTCAACCCAAAAAGGCCCCACAAGCTCATCTTTGATGATACCAGCCCAAACCAGTACTCCACCTCCACCTTGCTGGCATCTGAGTCGGACTGGAGCTCTCTGCCCTTTACCAATCCAGCCATCTGGCCCATCAAGACTCACTCTCATTTCATCAGTCCATAAAACCTTAGAAAAATCAGTCTTGAGATATTTCTTGGCCCAGTCTTGACGTTTCAGCTTGTGTGTCTTGTTCAGTGGTGGTCGTCTTTCAGCCTTTCTTACCTTGGCCATGTCTCTGAGTATTGCACCTTGGCAGCTGCACGCTTGACTTTTCTCAGTTCATGGGCAGTTATTTTGCGCCTTGGTTTTTCCACACGCTTCTTGCGACCCTGTTGACTATTTTGAATGAAACGCTTGATTGTTCGATGATCACGCTTCAGAAGCTTTGCAATTTTAAGAGTGCTGCATCCCTCTGCAAGATATCTCACTATTTTTGACTTTTCTGAGCCTGTCAAGTCCTTCTTTTGACCCATTTTGCCAAAGGAAAGGAAGTTGCCTAATAATTATGCACACCTGATATAGGGTGTTGATGTCATTAGACCACACCCCTTCTCATTACAGAGATGCACATCACCTAATATGCTTAATTGGTAGTAGGCTTTCGAGCCTATACAGCTTGGAGTAAGACAACATGCATAAAGAGGATGATGTGGTCAAAATACTCATTTGCCTAATAATTCTGCACGTAGTGTATTCCTTAATGCCTCAAGGCAAATTTTTGATGATCCCATATATATATTTTTTTTTTGCATCTAGCATGAAGCCTGTAACCACGGGCACACTAATGTGGTAGAGGTGCTGCTTCGACACCATGCCCTAGTGAACACTACGGGGTACCAGAACGACACGCCTCTTCATGACGCTGTAAAGAACGGTCACGTAGCCATCGTCCGGCTTCTTCTCCAGCACGGGGCTCTACAAGATGCGGTGTAAGTATACCGAAATCCTCCAGCCTGATTACATAGGGTTGCCAGTTGCGCGCCTGTCGTAGGTAGGATTGATCTAGTTTGCACAGCTTGTGAGATTTCTGTATGCGTAAAGACACATACTTATCAGGTAATTAGACTTCCTTCTGTGCAATTATATCAGAAAACGTGTTTTTAAAACTGTCGGAGACGTGAAAGCGTTCATAATTGTTCTGTACTTTTACCGTACAGTTGAACATAAATTGATTTAATCATTAGTTTCTTGCCATAATTGTCTCTTGAAAATAAGGTTCGTCTCTGCGGCAAGTTGAAGAAGTGGCGAAATGCAAAATACTTGAGTAGGTTTCCTAGGAAAAAGGATTATTGTTTCCGTGAAGTCTCTTGTCCCAAGGGTATCGCACACATTATTACATTTCTTGCATTCATGTCATGCAAACATAAAATTGTCAGATGCTGTATTCACATAGAAGAAGAAATAATAGTAGTGATCCCGCTGCATGATATAGAGATACCACCACCTGCAACAGTTTCTTTATCCAGGGCATGATTGATTTCTATATGGGCGAGCTAATGCAGGGAGAGGGGGGCACACATCCCTCATCATCCTGGAGAAGACGAGTGTGCATTTTGGAGCAAAGTGTAATTTCATGGCCATTGTCACCCGGTGTGCCCTGTAGATTGCTGGCTGATCTGTGTTGCTGCTTAGGTATGCAGCTGGTGTACCGTCACTTGGCTGCTGCAGACTCTACTGCAGTGTGACTGCGCGAGGCAATAGTGAGCAGCGCTTTCTGCTCGGCCGTATCTCACTGCTCCTGCATTTCTTCCTATGTATCCTTGTTTCTTATAGATCAAGAAAAAAAAAATGGTGTTTTGAATATTATTTCTTACTACTTTCAGTCTCGTACTGGGAGACCCTAGCCTAAGTAACGCATCAGTGAAGCATTGGCCCCGGCATCTGTGAACTTATAGTGTTTTCTGCTGGGAGCATTAATACAATCATGGGCTGTTAAAGGGAATGTGTCATCAGAAAATGACTGATTGAAACAATCACATTTTATGTTAAAAATATACTAAAATAATTTTGGGGGTCATTAATTAAGACCAGCGTTTTAGATCCTAATACCCCTTTAGCTAGCAGTGGATGCGCCAAATTTTTGTAGAGGTGCTGGCCTCTACGTAACTTTGTTGTATCTACCGCCTGTCTAACTCTTAGACCATTTTCTGCGCCTAAATAGAAAATGATAAATGAGACTGGCTTGCTGGTCTGCTCCTTCCCCGCCCACGCCCCCCCCCCTTCCCTGCTTATGCCACACCCCTTCCCTTCCACGCCACCCCCCCCCCCCCCTTCCCTGCGCATGCCACACCACCTTTTTTTAGACCTGGCATAAATAGGGAAAAGTCGCAGATTGCGGCGCAAATAACTTTTGCGTCCCAATCTGCAACAGATATACGCCAAAAAGTGTTTATCCCCTTTTATTAGAAAATTTTCCATGTCAGATATATATATATATATATATATATATATATATATATATATCTATATATATATATATATATACAAAAAACATTCTGCAGTTTTTGCACTGGCCGCTAAGGGCTCTTTCACACCTGCGTTCTTTTCTTCCGGCATAGAGTTCCATCATCGGGGCTCTATGCCGGAAGAATCCTGATCAGTTTTATCCTAATGCATTCTGAATGGAGTGAAATCCGTTCAGGATGCATTAGGATGTCTTCAGTTCCGGACCGGAACGTTTTTTGGCCGGAGAAAATACTGCAGCATGCTGCGCCTTTTGCTCCGGCCAAAAATCCTGAAGACTTGCCGCAAGGCCGGATCCGGAATTAATGCCCATTGAAAGGCATTGATCCGGATCCGGCCTTAAGCTAAACGTCGTTTCGGCGCATTGCCGGATCCGACGTTTAGCTTTTTCTGAATGGTTACCATGGCTGCCGGGACGCTAAAGTCCTGGCAGCCATGGTAAAGTGTAGCGGGGAGCGGAGGAGCAGCATACTTACCATCCGTGCGGCTCCCGGGGCGCTCCAGAGTGACGTCAGGGCGCCCCACGCATATAGATGGCGTGATCGCATGGCACGTCATCCATGCGTATGGGGCGCTCTGACGTCACTCTGGAGCGCCCCGGGAGCCGCACGGACTGTAAGTATACCGCTCCCCCGCTCCTACTATGGCAACTAGGACTTTAATAGCGTCCTGGCTGCCATAGTAACACTGAAAGCATTTTGAAGACGGATCCGTCTTCAAATGCTTTCAGTACACTTGCGTTTTTCCGGATCCGGCGTGTAATTCCGGCAAGTGGAGTACACGCCGGATCCGGACAACGCAAGTGTGAAAGAGGCATCTGCTTAGCAGTCCAGGCATGTTAGAATGACACATCTATATAGATAACACGGTGACACATTTCCTTCAAATATAACCATATAGCCCTGTGTCATAAGCGGGTTTGTAATAATGGAAAGAAGTGTGTATAAATTACCCAAAAACTGATGGGAAGTTACTGTGATTTACCTGAGATCTGCACACTTTGGAATGCTTGATTATTATGTAAGGCTACTTTCACACTCCCATTTTGGGCGGATCCGTCATGGATCTGCAAAAACGCTTCCGTTACAATAATACAACCGCATGCATTCGTCGTGAAGAGATCCGGTTGTATTATGTCTTCTATAGCCATGACGGATCCGCCTTGAACTCCATTGAAAGTCAATGGGGGACGGATCCATTTTCTATTGTGTCAGAGAAAACAGATCCGTCCCCATTGACTTACATCGTGTGCCAGGACGGCTCCGCTTTGTCAGGCGGACAGCAAAACGCTGCAGACAGCGTTTTGGTTTCCGCCTCCAGAGCGGAATGGAGACTGATCGGAGGCAAACTGATGCATTCTGAGCGGATCCTTTTCCAATCAGAATGCATTAGGGCAAAACTGATCCGTTTTAGAACACTTTTGAGAGCCCTGAACGGATCTCACAAACGGAAAGCCAAAACGCGAGTGTGAAAGTAGCCTTATCTGTCCATTCCTCTCCCTTGCTTACTAGATTTCCACATTTACGTGTATTGTATGCTGGTTTCATTTCTATTTTATTACATGTTTTGCAATTGCTTTGACATTGCAAAAAAAAGTAATTTTAATGATACTGATACATGATTTATGTTTAGTAAAGAGGAAAGAAAAACCATGTATTTGTGTACCATGTGGGTTACATTATGTTGCTGGCAAATTTTGCATGCATGCATGTGAACCTGCAAGTTCAGAGCTCAGAAAGCATCCCTGTGGAGCAATGTCCTGTCCGTCTGCTCCCTCTCTTAGTGACATGGCTGTGCAAGCTGTGAGAAAATGCCGTTTTGGGAACGTCTAATAAGCTGAATAGTCCTGATCTGCTCCAGTTTTCAGGAGAATCCTGCAAGGGACAGTGACTGTAATCATTCCTGACTCTTACCTCGCACATTGCTGGGTTTGTCGTCGGTAAATAAGGAGCAGGAGTGTCGGTAAAGGTTCTCATTCATCCAGGTCATGGTATATGTGTAGTCAAACCAACTAAACCATTTTTTTTCTTGAAGACGTTCTGCTAGTCATCTGACTGTAGATTCTCCAGTATTAAATACTGATGACTCAGTCTTCAGTCAGCATTATCATAATCAACCCAAGGTCAAGTATCTCATGGAGGTCCTTGGCACACGTCATGATCATCAGCATCTTAAGGCACATTTACACTATCCAACAAGCAGCCGGTTGCCGTGAAGGCAGCATTCCTCCCGACAATCAGCTGCTTGTGAAGATGAAGCACTGCATTTACATCCAGCGATCATCTCCACAATATGCGGACGAGTGATCACTACTGCTAGTGCCCGTCCCCGTACAAAATCAATGCTCCTGGGCAGCAGAATCCTGTTTTGACACCACAATCTGCTGCCCAGGAATGATTGTTGAGTTGTCCACACCTGAGATCATTTCACCCGATGAAAGAGCAGGTGATCTGCGGCACCTTTAGATGGGCAGATTAATGGGAACAAGTGTTTGTAGGAACATTTGTTTACGATCACCAGCCCTAATATTGGGCCGTGTAAATCCAGCATTACCTCCATGAGGTCCTTAATTTCATGTATTGTGATGAGCAGAATGTGCTGATGGAAACATCAGTCACTAGTATTTAATGTTGGAGATTCTTTGTACAAGTTATTCTAATTGAGAACGCCAGTCTGATGAATAACAAAGGTCTTCAAGAAGACAAAGTCCAGTTACCTTGATTTGACATGGAGCAGGAGCTGCATCTATCTGGTCTAGCATTTATAACTGACTTGGTTTTTGCTAATCAGGACCATAATTATGATGCAGATTCCTTTGTTTTCAGTTGCAGCTTTATTCACTCGTAGATTCACGATGTAATGCTGGACTGAACCAAGCATAAGCACCATGGATGATGATTATAAGAATTCTTTGTAACTACAGATGCATACATGTCACATAATTACTCTTCATTCTTCCCGCTTAATCGGGGTAACTATTATAAAAAAAAATGGTGTGAATATTTTAATATTTGTATCAGTAACCTTACACTAAATATCGCTCTAGTTGCTTTACCTGTGAAGGCGAAATATCACACACTGATGTGACCCATTTTGCTGCCACACTGCTTATATTGTCTCAATTATTGCCATAATTACAGAAAACACTGAGGCGGTGTCACATCTCTGCCCCCATCCTGTATTAAAGGGGTTATCTGACACTAACAAATGCTCCCCCATATGCCGGGTCCTCACTGACAGTGATGGTCAGTTCGCAGTGTTCGCTAGCGAACACATGCGGGCTGCCATCTTTAGTAAGGTAGACTCACCCTTCCGGCGATGCCCTTACCTGTGTCGGGAGCCGGTCTGAAATCAAATGCAGTCACCGGGAGTGATTCCGAGAACAGCCGCCGGGGGCCTTCATCGGGCTGTTCTCGGAACTGTCTGCTCCCTGTGACTGCATTTGATTTCAGACTTACCTGGGCATCGCCGGACGGGTGAGTCTACCTTAATAAAGATGGCAGCCCGCATGTGTTCGCTGGCGAACACTGCGAACTGACCATCACTGCTCGCTGATTCTACTTACCTGGCTCCCTGCGCCGCTCTTGGTCCCCGCACCACCACCGCTGCTGCTTCTTCGTGTCCGGGGGTGGAGGGGTCATTATTCCCGTCACCGCCTGCCATTGGCCTCTGGCCAAGTACAAAATGATGTGATTCTCTCAGCGGTAATTAACAGGCACTCATGTATCCGGCCGGCGGCTGCAGATGTCCTCCCGAAGTCAACTGTATGGCTGTCCTGAGGACGGTGATACAATTGAATTCTGCAGTGGGGCATGGTTGATGATGGCTCCATATCTTGTTTAGAGACAACTGGAGGAGGACAGAACGTGCAGCTATTGATGGCCACAACGAGGGACTGCTTCTGGGACAGTATCTAGTGCTGCACTGTATTAGTTCTGATGGAGCTGTATTTTTTCTGTACTATGGTATTGCCGACCTCTCCTACTTGTGTTGTCCCCATCTACTTGTCTTGGCCCGACTTCTATCAATTTAGACCTGCCTACAACATCGGGGGCTACATTTACTTTTCCCCACGGCCACTTTAAATTCCCAGTCTGCCCCTTCAGTTCTTCATGGGTCTCAGCTGGTCTGTACTTCCTGGTCTCAATTGACGTGCAGAAAATCACCGCTCATCCAATTACTGGCTGTAGTGGTGATCCACCTCCGCAAGGGATTGGCTGAGCAGTGACTTCCTGTGTGTTGAGAAAAACAAGAGAGTAGAGATCGGCCGGGGACCCAGAAGCATCAGGCGCAGCGGGGGATTGGTGAGTACCATCATTTCTTCTGCATCTTATTTATTTTATTCATTCTGGCTGTTCCCCCTCCTCAACCATATACCTTGTTATCAAGCTTTGGATTTGAGTAGAGGTGGCCCTTAAAAGGGTTGGCCACATTCTGGTTACTGTTAACCAGTGCATTTGTAAGATAACTATATGGCACTTACTAATATAGCCTTTTTTTAAAAAAATTGGCACCATTTTCTATATTTTATAATAGATGCCTTCTTGTTGGCCAGCTCTTTTGTGCTGTCCACCCATGGTCTTGTCCATAACATGGATGCTGATGGAGGGTCATTTGACCAGGCAAATATCCAGCTGCACTTGAACTGTTAGCAGTTTAGTGCAGCTGCATGGTGTCAGAATGGAGGAGGCTGATTGGTGTGTTTGGTCACATGACCCTCCATCAGCAGCCATCTTATGGACAGGACCTCTATGTGACAGCACAGAAGAGTTGCCTAACAAGTGGGCATGGCTTATGAAGTATAGCGAACAGCTCAGAATATCAACAAAGACTATATTAGTAAGTGCCATATAGTCATCTTGCCTACACATTGGTCACAAGTAGCCAGAAAGTGGCCAACCCTTTTTAAATTTCTTGGGCTTTCCATAAAAACTTTCAGAAAAGAGAACACTTTGTGGAACGACTCATTCTTAGAAATCAATTTAAATAAAAAGCAGTTCCCTTCGGTAGGACAACGGGGTCATTGTTTTGTCCTTGGCCAAACCCCTGAAACGACAGGTTGGGCACAACTGTCATGGTTCTCTGGGTTAACCTAGATTTTGGCCCTTTGGGTGTAAAAGTGAGATTGTACAGATCAAGAATGTAGGGGGGGGGGTCATCCAAAAGCTTTTATTCATACCACTTCTAATACTGGGTGTGACAAACAGCAATGCATGAAAAAGCAAGCAAAATCATAACATCAGGATCATCATCAGGAGAGAGCGGTTGTCTTTAAACAATTAGGAAAGCTTCAATTTAGGTAAATCCGACAGCATAAAATCTGTTCTGCGGCAGGTTTCAATTAAGCACTTAATGGCATTCTCTAACGTTAGTCTTCTGAAATTGCTTTGGCTTTCTTAATGAAAAGTATGTCTAGATATGTTTTGTGTGTAGATCTTCACATAAGAGACGAGGAGGTGTCCTCTTCAGGTGCCAAGTCTGAAATCTCTAAGATTCCACAGCTCCGCTGCTCTCCCCTCCTTTCAAAGCATTCCCCCTGTGTAGGCAAGATAGCAAACTGCAAATGGAAAATGTGATCTGGACCATTGGACCTATTAATTGCCCCGCTGGTCTAGTTAATTTTTTTCCCTTAAGTTAATCTTCTGCACAGAACTAATTTATATTTTTATAGCGGCTTTTCTTCGTGTACAGTCTCCAGTTCCTGCGCCTCCTCCTGGCCTAGGCACAGCCAGCCAAGTCATTGACAAATTAGATCTGCACATTTTGCAATTTCACAGTTGTTCATAAACACTTCAGCTGAAATGGACTGTCCTGCCTGCTTTTCATGCCCAGCAGGACCAGTATTAGCAAAAGCTGTTTCCATTCTCCACTTTTCACTAAGGATATGAAATTCTGGTAGGTGTGTGTGTCGGGATTTACTTATTCCACACAAATTGGAGCTTTGCATCAAGCACTTCATATCTAAGGGCCTGCGATTTTCAGTTCTTTATCCGTCACATTTTCTCTGAAATTGAGAAGAAAGGTTTGTTTTCCGTCTATATCCTTTATAATGGAGGCTGTGGTAAAAAAAAAGGAAGGTATATAAATTGGAGGGTACCTACTACTGTATTCTGCACCTATGTGCACCTCGGCCTGACATGCTGCAGACTAATCAGCAAGTTGGGTTGGACGAGCGATGCAGAATAAGTTATGGTCTGTCCATCCAGTTCGGCCTGTCATCCCGCAAGTTGATCCAGAGGAAGACAAAAAAAAAAACCCTGTGAGGTAGAAGCCACATTTCCTCACTTTAGGGGGAAAATAATTCCTTCCCGACTCCAATCAGGCAACCAGAAAAACTCCCTGGATAAACGACCCGTCTCTAGTAGCTATAGCCTGTAATATTATTACACTCCAGAAATACATCCAGGCCCCTCTTGAACTCTTTCAGTGTACTCACCATTAGTGTTGATCACGAATATTCGAATTGCGAATTTTAATCGTAAATATCGGCACTTCGAGAATTCGCGAATATTTAGAATATCGCAAAATATATTCCTAATCGCGAATATTTTTTTAAAATACCAGTTCGTGCAAATGTTTATGCGATTTTTAGGCGAAATTTTCGCAATCAAGAAAATAATGCCTGGAGATCACAAATTCTCAAATATATGGCGAATATTCGCAAAATATCGCGAATTCGAATATTGCTCCTGCTGCTCATTACTACTCACCATCCCCACCTCCTCAGGCAGAGAGTTCCATAGTCTCACTGCTCTTACCGTAAAGAATCCTCTTCTATGTTTGTGTGCAAACCTTTTTTCCTCCAGACGCAGAGGATGTCCCCGTCACAGTCCTGGGGATAAACAGATGATGGGAGATATCTTTGTACTGACCACTGATATATTTATACATAGTTGTTAGATCTCCCCTCAGTCGTCTTTTTTCTAAAGTGACTAACCCTAATTTTGACAAACTTTTCTGGGTACTGTAGCATCCCATTAAAATTTGTGGAACTGTACTTTGCATGTAACTGCATAAAACATTCATAATATCTGTTCATATCCTATTCTGGAATGTACTGTATACTTAGATCATCTTGAGGTTAGTAGTAGTAGTAAACATTTTTGCCTTATAAGATAGACTCCTCCTTCAAAGTAGGGGGAAAATGGCCATGCGTCTTATAAAGCGAATACTAGTGAGCGCTTACATTATGGAAGCGCTCTCTAGTATGCATTAGGTGTCGGGAGCAGGGAAGAAGCGGTGCAAGCGCTTCCGATACTCACCCTCCCTGGTCTTCTTGCTAGGGCCCCGTACAGCGTCAGGACGTAGTGCGCACACTAGGACCTGACACTGCACGCAGTCAGGCCAGAGAGGACAGGGGAGCGCTGCCGGAGATAGAGGAGCTGTGGCGAAGGAGAGGTAAGAGGAGTTTTTTTTATTTTAGTCTGATAGGGGTCTGAAAGAAAAAGGCTGATCTGAGGTCTGATAAGGGTCTAAAAGAAAAGGGCTGATCTGAGGTCTGATGGGGGTCTAAAAGAAAAGGGCTGATCTGAGGTCTGATAAGGGTCTAAAAGAAAAGGGCTGATCTGAGGTCTGATGGAGGTCTGAAAGAAAAGGGCTGATCTGGGGTCTGAAAGAAAAGTGCTGATCTGAGGTTTGATGGGGGTTTGAAAGAAAAGGGCTGATGGGGGGCCCAAAAGAAAGGGGCTGATCTGAGGTCTGATGGGGGTCTGAAAGCAAAGGGCTGATCTGAGGTCTGATGGGGGTTTGAAAGAAAAGGGCTCATGGGCGCCTAAAAGAAAAGGGCTGATCTGAGGTCTGTTTGGGGTCTGACATGGAGGGCTGATATGGGGGTCTGATGTGATGTCCTGATATTTATGGGGGTCTGATATGAGGTCTAATGAAAAAAAAAATTTTTTCTTATTTTCCTCCTCTAAAATCTGGGGTGCGTCTTATCATCGGGTGTGTCTTACAGAGCAAAAAATACTGTACCTCTCATCAACACCTAATCTTCTCCAGAGTAGTGAGTTTCTGCATGCACACTGATCTGCCATGATATGGGTTTATATGTTAGAAACTAGTATTTTTTTATTTATTTTTTTAAATACCCCTCCCGTTCCGTCACAACCGAGGGGGAAGGTTTTTTTTCTTCCTGGCTATGACGCTCTCCGATGCAATTAGACCGCACTACAGGCAGGAAGACACCCATTGAGAAACCCAGCTGTCTCCTCCTCCCTGTACCGATACTCTAAATTAACATATAAGGTGCCAAAAACAGCGGGCGCCCCTCAGCTTACAAGAATTAAGGGATATGCTGCTTATTTGTGTCAGATAGGACACCTTCAGAAGTATTGTGAAGTCTGTGTGTACCCCTTTCAGTCTAGCGATACGGATTGTATCTGGATCTGTTCAGGAAAATCTGATGGGTTTTGCACGCAAGTGGAGTCAGCTTTGTCTGCGATTGCTTTCAGTGTTTCCGTTTTTTTCCGCACAGGTGCAGTGAGTTTTGATGCGTTTTCCACTTACATGTAATAAAACTGTAGCATTACAAACAACATCTCCTAGTAACCATAAGTGAAAAAGACTTTATATCCGGACACGATGTGTTTTTCACAGAAGCCCCATTCACTTCTATGTGGCCAGGGCTACGTGAAAAACGCAGAATATAGAACATGCTGCGATTTTCACTTGACGAAGAAATGATGCGTAAAAAAACAAAGCTCAAGTACACAGACCCATAGAAATGAATGGGTCAGGATTCCGTGCGGGTTCAGTGCGTTCAATTCACGCATTGCACCCGTACCGAAAACTTGCTCGTGTGAAAGGGGCCTAAGACGCACTTGACCCTAAGACACCCCCAGGTTTAGACAGGAGGAAATTAGAAAATATATTTTTAACATTATTTTTCTAATGAAAAGTGGACCACCCTGACTGCAGACTATAGGTTGCATGAACAAAAATTGACATATATAGTGTATGTATAGGATACATTTTTTTTCACCCAGCCTAGACCGTACAGTGTACCTAAGAACGTTGCTGGCTTTTTGAAGGACCAAATACCTGCCCCTTTGATGCATGCCAGAACAGAGCAGCGTGACAGTATTTAATGGGCTGGAACTCCCCGGATGCCGCGCTGAGGCTGAACCAATTATCCGTTAATCTGGAGCATTTGTAAAGTGCCAGCTTCCAGCACATTATTAATGCAAGAGAACCGGGGACTTCTATTAGTGCAAAATTAATCAGGGTGTCCCAGAAAGAGCTGATCCAAAAGTTCCTTTGTTTGCTGCTGGCTTGGATACACCAGCTAAATGTGCACCTAACAACTGGATTTAATGTCTAAGGGCTGATGCACACAAACATGTGCCGCCCGTTCTGTGCATTGTGGACCCCAAATTGCGGTCCCCAATGCATTGGCACAGTCGTTGTGGCTGGCGCAGGAAGATGCATCCATCTTGATTGGGTCCGTGTTCTGTCCGCACTACAAAAAAAAAAGGCACAGACAGAAAAGCCACAGAAGCACTACAGAGTTCTCCCAATGGCTGATAGGTATGGGAGGAGGTTAGGCATGTTGGATTTCCACTGCTTGATCCTTTTTTTTTTTTTTTGCTCTCTGCCCATTGACTACATGTGCATGCTTAGACAATCGTGCATATGTATGGGAGGACCGAGGGAGAAAGTTGTTGGCCAACAGTTCTCATGGGTACGCCCAATTTTGATCTATTTTATGCAAAAAACAAAACTTGTACGTTCAGTTCTGGTAATGTAAAAGACAGCGGATGTGGACACATTGTTGCCAGGGTGTTGTCCTGGTGGTTCCCTGGTTTTCACCCTTTACCCCTGTACAGGGATCAGGACTTCGCTGTAGGTAACCAACCAGGCCGATACCTTGTGGAGTAGTCCTGGCGTAGTTGGCTGCTGACCCACGGAGGTCAGAGACCCCAATAAAAGCCTCAAGGGACTAGGCAAAAGATGTAGTCTGAATACAGTCCAAGGTCGGGCAGGCTGAGTACATGCGTAAATAAGATTGGAAATGGAAATCACTGACCGAACACTGACGTGTGAATGAGGCTTAACTCTCGCAGTGCTGAAAGGACATTCACTGAGCACTAGTCCCAATACACACAGGGAGAGTGGAGCGGCAGGACAGCGGGTCGCCAGCCTAAGGAAAGATGTCATTTCTGTGGTTTCTGGATTCTTGATGTAGTTGTAGTCTAATGAGGAATAGACGGTGAAAACGAAATCCCCTAAAATACTGGATTTTCTAGGGCTGGACCGTGACTGAACCTTTTGGAAGAGAGAATACAAAACTTTACGTTGTGAGATTTGCTCTGTGAAATGGAAACTTGAGCCGTTTGCTTGGCTGTGGGCAGGAGGGTTTCCTAAGGCTGCTTGGTTCATGTATCACCAGAAAACAGAAGACATTGCTGTGATAGGAGAGAGACGTTGGCTTCTGTCTTTGATGCAGCAGCTTGTCCGCCTGCGGTCCATCTGTCTTGCCTGCAATTCCAAGGCTTATGTTTTTGTGTATGTGTTGAAAGTCCAATCTACAGAGAAACAAGACACGGGAAATAAAACTTGATTCTCGCTAATGTACCTAGTTAGGAGTCTAGTCACATATTGTATTTACTTAAAACCCATCTGTGCTTGTTTTACCAGTAATATATTCGGTCTGCAGCCGGTAGACTATGCCGAAACAGAGGAGATCAAGTCGGCTTTGCTGCAAACACGGACAGACAAGAAGCTGCACAGTCCGGGCCCTGCGGTAAGTAGTGAATCTGCCTCATCACTGTCATTGTACATCTAGTAGTTCATAATTTGATGCTATTTGACCTTTTTAATTCTAAAAACAAACAATTATTAAAGGGTTTCCGCTTTGTGGTGAATGAAATCTATGCCCTTAAAGGGGCTTTTTCCCATTCTATAAAGTCATGGCCTGTCGCCAGGATATGCCATCACTTGATGGTAGCCAGACCTTTGGGAGGCAAGGAGCACCACACACTTGAAAGAGTCTGCACTGCAGTTCCCTTCACCGCTCCACTGTCAGGGAAAACAATGGAGAGGATGCAGCGTTACACCAGTGTTGTGGTCCTACCGGTCTGACCGATGATAAAGTGATGGCATATCCTAGCAGTAGGTCTTGGTAATATTGATGACCTATCCTCAGGATAGGTAATTAATATCAGATCAGCGGGGGTCCTACTCCCAGGACCCCTGCCGATCAGCTGTTAGAAGAGGCTGAGCACTCTGTGAGATATGTGGCCATCTGACATCACCGTCCACCGGTACATGGTCTATAAAACAGGTGTGAGGGGGGGGGCACACTTCAAAAGAAAACACTAAATGGGATAGTGATGATACACTTTATTATATAAAAATTATATTTAAGAACATACCCCTAAAACATACATAAAATATGGTACATCAATCAATATGAACCAAGTAAGTGCACACTCTAGACAACCGCCAGACGCGTTTCGGGGTCTCAAGCCCCTTCCTCAGTGGCCTGGGGGGCTTGAGACCCCGAAACGCGTCTGGCGGTTGTCTAGAGTGAGCGTTGATCCACCTAATAGTAAAGAAAAGCCGGCAAGGAAAGAAATAGACGCAGATAAAGCAGCATTGATTGAAAGTGGACGCACAAGACTGACGTCATACGAGCTTGCATCCGGTCCCCTTGGTTACCAGGTCACGTGGGACGCCGCGTACAGGCAGAAGCACACCACGTGGGACGCTGCAGGTGTGCGGCCTCCTGGACCAACGCTACAGCAGCGGTGACGGGTAAGACCGGGCTCGTTTTGGAGCACAAATATTATTATACAAAAGCGGTATTGAGCTCATAACCACGGGCAGTATACCAGAAGCGTACTGGACTGAATAGGCCCATTTACAGCTTGGTGGGCTAGTGGACGCAAACGTATACATCCGTTCTATATACTTGTGGGACACAATTCATTTCAACTGACAATAGTTGCTGGACATTTGCTGGATATTATTGTGGACAGCACCGCTGATTGTGTATAACAACAGAAATTGCAACTAACAGCCACTTGGCGGTTATATTAAATTTTTTCATTTTTGCAACTGAGTGTGCACTTACTTGGTTCATATTGATTGATGTACCATATTTTATGTATGTTTTAGGGGTATGTTCTTAAATATAATTTTTATATAATAAAGTGTATCATCACTATCCCATTTAGTGTTTCCTTTTGAAGTGTGCCCCCCCCACACCTGTTTTATAGACGCAATTTTACACTCTGTCCTGAGGGTGGGACCAGGGGGTGTGCACCTTATCCATATAGGAAGGGGGTGAGCCGCTGTATCTTCTATATTTTCATTTTCGCGGTACATGGTCTAGTTGCAGCTCAGCCCCTTTAAAATGTATGGGGCTGAGCTGCAATACCAAGCACAACCACTATACGATTTACGGTGCTGAACTTGGTGAGCTTCCGGGAGCCCGTCACACTCGCCAGAGTTCTGGTGAGCACCGCAGGCTTCCTGAAACAGCTGATTGGTAGGGCTTCTGGGACTCGGACACCCGCCGATGTAATAATATCCTGAGGATAGGTTATCATTATCATTTCCTGGGTAACCCCTATAACCTTATAAAATGAGAGTTCTGCTTTAAGAAGTGATGCCATACTCCACGGATCTTCAGTCGCTTTATGATGAGAGGGGGTCTTACCTCTGGGACCAGCTGATCATGAGATCGAAGCATGGGAAGCCGTTTTCTGCAGTTTCTATGCACAGAGCAGCTGAAGCATGGCTCCATTAGGCAGGAGGGGCGCTATGAAATGAAAAAACTCTGGTGCCAAAGTGGGAGAGAGGCACCAGAGAGGAGAAAGTCACTGCCAGACTCCATGGATTATCTCCAAGGAGAACAAAATGATTGGGCAAAAAAATCTATTTACCAGATCTTTCTCTTCCCCAACACAACCAGTCATGGGGAGTCGGGAGCTCCTCCTATAAATGATGTGCTAATGTGCTTTTTTTTTTTTTTTTTTTTTTTTTGTTTACCATGATTTTTTGGTGGATTGGTGGTTATCTTACAGGAAGCCATGTGATTATAATGGTGTATTTTTACGTTCTCTACTTCACAGCCAAAGGTAGCCCAGTGCAGAGAAGGATCCCTCATCATTTTAGCAAGCGGTTTGTCTACCTCTCAGAGAACTGATCTCAACAAGCTTGTGTCATTATTCAAGGCAGAAATTTGTACCAACTACAGCAGCTCAGGTAGGTGCCCGGCATGTGTTATAGTAGCAGAAGATCATTCCTCATTTTACTTGAAGTAATTTATTTTCATTGCTTTGTGCTGTACATTGGCAGGTATCTGTTTTAGATTTGAGAAAGTAGTAGTGTAATGTGGTGAGCATGGAACCCTATCCTTCAATAGTAGGTCCAGAAAAGATTAGTTTTGCTAAATCCTAAAACTGTTGCTTGTCTCCTTGATTATTAGTTACTCACATTATAGTTGGAGAAGAACCTATGCTACGTACCATGAAGTGCATGATGGGAATATTATCTGGATGCTGGATCCTCCGATGTGCTTGTAAGTGTGAAGTCCTACACCCCAGTGAGAATAATTGTGAAGTAGCGTGTGGCATGATGTGCAGCGTATTTCTAGACATACAATAACCCAATTGCCATTTGTATCTTCTAGCATCCTTGTGACTTTCACTATGTCATATTGGGGTGGGGGGCCATCATTGAAATGAATGAGTCCACATCAATACACAAACAATGCAGATCGGATGTGGACCAAAAATACGGTCATCTGATTGAGGCCTAAATCCAGACCACCAGGCAGCCAAATCCATTAGTGACCTAGTGGGTCCTACTAGGCTGGTATGGCAAAGACAACCTTTTCTTAATGGGGTTGACCGGGTTCAGAGCTGAACCTGGACACTATCCCCATTTTCACCCAGGCAGCCCCCCTGACAAGAGCATCGGCAGCCATTTTCCAGGGCAAAGGCTTTTTCTGAAGTTCAGGTGACGAACCGGGCTCTCCTTAGGGCTGGCAGGCGGAAGCTTCCGCCCAGCAGTGAGCCCGGTGACGTCACCGGCACTGATGGGCGGGCTTTAGCGGCTAGGGCAGCGCTAAAGCCCGCCCATCAGAGCCGGTGACATCACCGAACACACTGCTGGGCGGAAGATCCCTTGCCCTGTGCGATCCAGCGCAGGGCAAGGGAGAGCATCGGAGCATGAAATTTAAAAGATGACTGCCTCTGCCACCCCCAGAAATCAGCTGTTGTGCCAGCAGAAGCTCCCGTAATATGGTGGCTGCTCCTACTTAGGGGTTCTTCTCAGATGGGGGTTCTCCTCTATGATGTCCATATACTCTAAGGAAGCATACAGATGTCTTTGGATCAACTCCTGCTAGCGCTTCTGTTTAAAGGCTATGGTCCCCTTCGGGTCCATATTCTTTAGGATTGCATCTTACTCCTTTTGGGCTAAACATTTTTATTTATTTAATTTTCAACCATTTTTGAGATGCTGTTCAAACAAACAGATTTTTAACCCTATATCACTTCTCAGTCCTTTCATCTGACAGCTCACATGTAGCTCTTATCTCTAATCTCCTGACCTCATTATTATTATCAGTTTTATAAGAGTTAACCTATTCTAAATGTTTTATGAGGTCAGGAGATCAGAGATAAGACTTCTCATTCCCGTCAGCTGACGGCTCATGAAAAGTGAAACTCTGCAAACAGACTGATTTTTAAACCCTGTAACTCAAAAACGGCTGAAAATTTTTAATAAAGACCTTATGAAAAAAAGATTTTTAGCCTAAAATTAGTAGAATGCAAACATAAAAATAGTCTTTAAGTGTACATAAGCTACATTGCAATAAAATAGGTTTCGTACTTGTAGATTGCTAAGTGAACAAAGTGTGGCATTTACACCTCCTAATACAAGGTCCTCTTGATTACTTCTTACTGTACACAGATGCCTGTACAGAAATGCGCTCTGTCGATTTTCCTCTGATCATCCACTGGATGTTGCATAAATGTCTATCGTATGAGAACCCCTTTAAGAATGCAGCATCTCGCCAGTCTCTGTTCATTAGTATTTCCACTGATTGTGTATTAGGCAGTTTTATAGATTCATGTTACCTGAGATAGTACTTACACTAGAGCAGGATCATACTTGTCTATCCAGTAACAGCTAGCTAAATGTTCACAGTGCAGTCAGCTTCTCAAATGAGCGCTCTGACTGTGGGGATCTCAATTACTTCAGGATATACTGCTAAGTTTTAATGACTTTGGAGACTCCGTACCTCTAAATGGAGCCCAGTAGAGAACCATTAACTACCCGTATATTTATGCAAAATGCTTAAAGCCAACACATTAGCTGGGTACAATGCTGTGTTTTAATCACTTGTAGGTTTTCAGCACACAGTATCCCAGTTCACGCTTAGTGTGTGTGTTGAATCCTGATCTCCTTGTTTGGTATATGTGGCATGCTCAGACACTGGCGTATACAGGTGAAACTCTAAAAATTCGAATATCGTGCAAAAGTCCATTTATTTCAGTAATGCAACTTAAAAGGAATTGCATTAATGCCGCTTAAAATTCGAATTTTGTGAAAAGGTTCACTATTCTCAAATCAAAGTGTCACACTCTAGTCAGCTGATTAGTCCATACCCCCTGAGCAAAGGGGACCTCAAAATTGTGACTTTGGGGTGTCATAAGCTATAAGCCATAATCATCCAAATTATAACAAATAAAGGCTTGAAATATCTCGCCTTGCATATAATGAGTCTATCTCATATGTTAGTTTCACCTTTTAAGTTGGATTACTGAAATAAATGAACTTTGCACGATATTCAAATTTTTTGAGTTTCACCTGTATACTCCTGTATTTGCATTTTGTAAGAACATTACACGATTCATAAACTGTGCCTCTTGTGTTTCAGGGCTAAAGACATGCCTGGAGACAAAGAGACGAGAGCCAGAAGAACTTCATGAAGTAGCCGGCGGGCCTCACCGAGCTCGGCTCAACAGAGAACAGATGGTAAATTTTTAGTCTCATTCACGTCTCTAAAATCAGAAACTCTTACTTGAGAGGGGAAATGTAATCTTTTCTGTAAGTCGAGAGTGTTCCTGCTGGCTTCGGTATTACTATTGCGGTACTGAGATCATATGGGCACAACTGCACAGTAATACACCAGGAGTGATCATGGAAGCGTGACTGCGGACTATAACCACACTACAGTGTTGATCCCTAACCCTTTGATCACATCACAGGACAACTGTGTGATATAATTTGTGTCCATCTCTTTATTTAGGAAGGCAATTCGGGATTGATTGAAGGACCCCAGGGCTATATTTTCCTAATTCATGTGGTTAGAGCATAGTTGGGTATGCCATAATAACCGCCTGTAACCTACATGGCAGATAGACATATAACAATAAAATAAGAACTTCTGAACTTCCTTAATTTACATGTGGTCCCTGCTAACCATTACAGAGTTAAAGGGCATCTGTCGGCAGATTTGTCCCTATGGAGCTGGCTGACCTGTTACATGTGCACTTGGCAGCTAAAGGCATCTGTGTTGGTCTCATGTACATATGTGCCGCATTGATTATAAAAATGAACTTTTAATATATGCAAATGATCCTCTAGGAGCAACGGGGGCGTTACTGTTACACCTAGAGGCTCTGCTCTCTCTGCAACTGCTGTGTCCTCTGCACTTTGACAGGACCAGGCAGTGTAAACGTAATTATGTCTGGCACTGTCAATCAAAGTGCAGAGGGCGTGATAGTTGTTGAGAGAGCTGAACCTTGAGTAACAACAGTAACGCCCCCGTTGCTCTTAGAGGATCATTTGCATACATTAAAATGTCATTTTCCCCAGCAATGCGGACATGTAGGAACATGGGACCAACACAGATGCCTTCAGCTGCCAAGTGCACATGTAACAGGTCAGCCAGTGTCATAGCTACAAATCTGCTGACAGATGCCCTTTAAGACCTTGCACAATTCCTTGCTCCCAGTGTTGTGAATGAGTTAGCAATTTACTGAAGGGGTGGGCTGCTCTTCAAATTTCCTATAAGTGTAGGTATATTTTTGAGTTGGAGAACCCCCTGTCCATATGCTGTGTTAGGGATGCTTGGGGTTGCCCTATATTAGAAAAACAACAACCCTCCATGTGCTAACTGTTTGTCCAAACTGTAATAAATCAAACAAATCCGGGCAGGTCTGATTAACCACTTAATTACCGGAGTGTTTATTCCCCTTCCTTACCAGGCCAGTTTTTCAGTTGTAGCAATGCGTCTATCTAACTGCAAATAACTGATGAATTTGTGAGCCAGCCTACATGTATTTGATGTTATTTTTCTTGGGACACCTTAGACCTTTCTTTTGTTCCATTAGATAATTAATATAATATAAAAAATATATATTTTGAAAATTACGATTTTTTTTTTTTTCTGTTTCTTATAAATTTTTTCTTCTAACTATGACAAACGGTTTCAAGACAAAACATTTCTGAAACCATTCCCGTACGCTTGTACCCTGAAAATGGACGCTATTAATGTAATTTATTCACTGGTTGGGCCCGCCGCAAGACTTGACTGGAGCGCATTTTGGATTTTGGCGGCCTATTTTTCTATTGCTGGTTCTATAGCACCGTCCTGCCAGAAAAATCTTGTACAGCGACCAAATGCTACAAGTCCCTTCAAAAGTGACTTTTTGTATGTTATTCATCTTGGGGAAATTTCATTTTTAAAGCCAGCAGGTGGCGCTCTTACATAAGAAAAAGCGCCCCCTAACGGCTTTCAGGTTCTGCAATGTAATACACGCGTGTAGCAGAGTGCTTCAAGTGTGTATTACTGCCTGACCGTACTAGCTGGCCACGGCACACCTCCCTGTGACAGCGTGGTCACAGTGATCTGCGGCAGCCCGGGCCGCCAGCAGATCGCAATGTAACCCGACTCTTTTATACATCGGGTTACTGATAAGAGCCTACCGCTGCGACGTAGAAAGTTGTGCGGCGGTAGGCAGGTGATTAAACAGAATGGCGGGTTGAAGGCCCTCATCCAAATGTGGCTATCTTTAGAAGCAGACTTAAAGGGGATGGCCAATTTCATAAATCTACGGGCTTTAGCATGGCCAACCCCAAGCACCCTCATTTCTTAGCACAGCCCCACGGTTCAGTGTTCCCCACTGCCCATGGATTCTCCTCTCAGTAGGTGTCTGAGTGATTTCATTACATCTTTGGTTTATGTTGTGTCTTACTTAGCTGCCAAGCCTGTTGGACGGATGTCATTTTTATTTCCTTGGATGTTTCAAAGAACACAGAAAGGAAGACCTAATTGAACTGGTCAAAGCTGCTGGCGGCCAAATCCTAATTCGCCAACCAAAACCGGATAGTGATGTGACGCAAACTATCAACACCGTAGCATACCATGCAGATGCCGAGTCTGACCAGAGATTCTGTACACAATACATCATCTACGATAAGTCTTCCAAATTCATCCCGGGCAGGGTGCGCCAAGGGAAAGTTTGGTTTGCCCCCTCAAGTTGGCTGATTGAATGTATCACCAGCTTTCACCTGCTGCCAGTGCCTCAAACGTAATATATCCTGGGACATTCAAGATATCCTGAAGATACAGCATTTGTTTAGACCTGCTGCCATTCTATATGCTTTAGTTGGCTGTATTATTCTTTTATCTTCATTAACAGAGCTGCTTTTTTTCCCTCATTTGACGTGTTTTTCCGTTTTTCTGTTCTCTTTCAAATGCCTACCATTTGTTGTCTGTCCATTCTTGTCTCCAACTATCGTTTGTTAACAATAAAATAAAACGTGCCTATGTGCAAGTATATGAACCATTGTCTTTAGAGGATTGAATGATTACAGACATTGTCACTAGGATATGCCATCAGTGTCTGATCAGTGGGGGTCAAACTGATTCATATATTTTATATACACATTCAGAATCGATTAGAAAAACCTCCTTATGAGATCGGAAGCGATCGGAGGATATGTGAAACCTAAAGGTCTCCCATGCCTGGTAGAGGTTGTTTCTATCACAAGAGCCGACATCAGGTAGTACAGGTGTACTTTATTTCTAATTTATTACCTAGAACATTCCCGTCAATTTATTGTATTTTATATCACATTTATCTTTCTATACTGTTTAATGGAAATCTGTCACCAGCGTCATCTGTATCCAACAGTTTGCATAGCACATAGATGTCGTTCACCTGATTAAAGCGCTATTTTTCTTTTGTTGATCCAAGGCTCCGTTCCCGAGTTATGATACTTTTTCTTAATATGCAAATTAGGCCTTTGGTGCAATGAGGGCATCAGCATTGCCCTTGTTGCACCCAAGATCCTCTCCTTTCTGTGGCTTTGAGTGACAGTGGTAAAGCAGCCAAGGAAGGGTTGGCCCCAGAGCTTAGGCGCAACAAGAGAAACGGTGATGCCCTCAGGTGAACCACTGCTAGCTTTGGCACTCCAGCTGTGGTGAAACTACGACTCCCAGCATGCACACTTGCTTGGCTGTTCTCCTAAATCCAGTAAAGAAAGGAAATGGAGCATGCTGGGAGTTGTAGTTTCACCACAGCTGGAGTGACGAAAGGTTGCTGACCCCTGGTCTATGGGAACAGCTGGATAGGGAGGTCGCTGGTGACAGATTCCCTTTAAATGAAGATTAAATACTGATATTT
This sequence comes from Bufo gargarizans, assembly GCF_014858855.1. NCBI lineage: Eukaryota > Metazoa > Chordata > Amphibia > Anura > Bufonidae > Bufo > Bufo gargarizans. The sequence continues at coordinate 62,113,970 of NC_058087.1, forward strand.
CTGCATATGTTAAAAAAATATATATAAAAATACAAAAAACGACTTAACGGGAGGTGCCTTTACTTTTTCACATGACTATATCAATAGAAACAACTTGGACTGAGAAAAAGTTACACAAATTAGTACATTACAGAAATACGTTGAACGTTTGTTCACATGGGGCATTTTGATTTCCGAAATTTCCTGTGGCTGGAAAATCACTTCCATGAATGTGAATGGCGCTGCAGCATGTGCTGGGATCTCTGCAAGCTTCATTCAGAGCGATCGGGCAAATCTGTGAAAATGTTTATCTTAAGTGTAAAATAAATTGCACATATTCCTGCAATCTTCATTTATTCATTCGTTTTCAGGGCCCCCATGCTCCTAGTTTTAGACTTTTCTCATGTGGACATCCCCCCCCCCCCCCCCCCAAGTAATATATGCTGGATCTGTGTGTCCAGGATCCTGCTGCCTTCCTCCTGTGTGCTTCCTTCCCGTCTACAGCCCTTATGAGCTGCCCTCCTTGATTCTCTATCCCCTTTCAACATAGCAGAATGTTGTATCTCGAGCACTGACAGAACTGGATTTATGTCCGATTCGGGAGCATTAGTAGCTTGGTTAAAGGGCATCTGTCAGTAGTTTTGTACCTATGACACTGGCTGACCTGTTATATGTGCACTTGGCGGCTGAAGACATCTGTGTTGTTCCGTGTTGCATTGCTGAGAAAAATGATGTGTTAATATATGCAAATGAGCCTCTAGGAGCAATGGGGGCGTTGTCATTACACCTAGAGCCTCAGCTCTCTCTGCACCTGCCGAGCCTTCTGTACTTTGATTGACAGGACCAGGTAGTGAAAACATTATCATGTCTGGCCCTGTCAAAGTGCAGAGGGCGCAGTATTTGCAGAGAGAGCAGAGCCTCTAGGTGTAACAGCAACGCCCTTGTTGCTCCTAGAGGCTCATTTGCATATATTAAAACATAATTTTTCTCAGCAATGCAGGCACATATGAACACGGGACCAACACAGATGCCTTCACCTGCCAAGCGCACATGTAACAGGTCAGCCAGTGTCATAGGTACAAATCCACTTACAGATTCCCTTCTGCAGTCGCATAATGGTAGGGCATCTTTAATGAATGTTTAGAAAGTTGCTTAATTTAGCTTTTAGGAAGCAAATGAACAATAAAAAAATAAATTAAATCAGTGCAATGGTGACCATAGCATTTAACTCCTATTTCTCAAAGAACAGACACAGTGTAGATAATGAAAATAAATCCATCACTACAAGTGAACCCACCAAGTGCGGTAAAAATTGCGATCACGTTCAGTTTTTATTGCGCGGGTGCAATGCGATTTAATGCGTCTTGCACGCGCGTGATAAAAAACTGAAGGTACACAAACAACATCTCTTAGCAACCATCCGTGAAAAACACACTTGCTTGCGGATGCGATGCGATTTTCACACAGCCCTATTCACTTCTATGGGGCCATAGAACATGCTGCGATTTTCTTGCAACGCACAAGTGACGCGTGAAAACCAACGCACATGTACACAGCTCCCTTGAAATAAATGGGTCCGGATTCCGTGCGGGCGCAACGCGTTCGTATCACACATTGCAACCGCACGGAATACTCATTCGTCTGCAAGGGGCCTTAAGCTCCCAAAGAATTGGTTAAAACAAGACAACAGGCTGCAAAACATTGTCACATTACCGTTTATTTTATTGGAGAAAGAGACGCTGGGAAACATGCTCAAAAATACAAAATGTACGTAAATATGATGGACACGGTGAGATTTTTTTTATCAAAACTAATGCAAGGCAACAAGCAATCTGATTTTTTTCCTACTCCACCTTTCCATGTCACCCCTTTATATGTATTGTAGCACAGCAAAATACGCACTGATTTATGAATCTCTAAATGTGATGTAATTAGCTATTTCTGCGTTTAGCCTGGCGTCTTAGACCCAATCCAGACATTAGGTAAAAAGAATTTAAATTGCAAGATGAACCTTTGTGTGTAGTATATTATTGGTACTCATTATCACTAGCACATTATTAGCCAAAACTACAACTAATTTCCTTTATTAGAGAAATATGGCCTTCGTGATTGTGTGCAAACAGGGAGAGTGATATGCATACTAAATAGGGGGTTAGGGTTTTCTGCTGGTAAATTCTGCTTCCATTAAAGGTAAGAATAGGCGTACTGTCATTTTTAGGCTACATGCACACGAACGTTAGGGCTCCATGCCCGTGCTGCGGACCGCAAATTGCGCTCCGTATTGCACGGACACACCGCGGGGCAGCCGCATGCGCATCGCAGACCCATTCACTTGAATGGAGTCCGCGATCTGCATCCGACAGTCCACACCCCAAAAAAGTAGTGCATGCGCTTCTTTTTTGCGGTGCTGAGGCACGCCCAAAAACACCACAGAAGCACTCCGTAGTGCTTCTGTGGGGTTCCGATCCGTGCCTCCGTTCCGCATCTCCATGATTTCGGACCCGTTCAAGTGAATGGGTCCGCAATCCGTGATGTGGAATGCACATGGCTGGTGCCCGTGTATTGCAGACACGCTGTATGCGGGCCGCAATACCGCCACAGGAGGCACGCGGTCGTGTGCATGTAGCCTTATTTTCATAATCGCCACTGACGTTTGACTGAAAACACACAGGAGGAATGTAGCATCAGATTTACGCTAGTTTACTAGTGTGAAAAAGTCGCAAATCTTGCTGCCACATTTGATCAAAAAAAGTTACTTTTTGCATTTTTTTACACTTCTGTTGAGGCTTTTCACCAGTGATGGTCAGTTCGCCAGCAAACACATGCGGGCTCCCATCTTGACTCACCCGTCCGACGATGCACAGGTAAGCCCTTACCTGTGCCGGGAGCCGGTCTGAAATAAATGCGGTCACCGGGAGCAGGCAGTTCTGAGAACAGCCCGATGAAGGCCCCCGGCGGCTGTTCTCGGAACTGCCTGCTCCCGGTGACCGCATTTAATTTCAGACTGGCACAGGTAAGGGCTTACCTGTGCATCGCCGGACGGGTGAGTCAAGATGGCAGCCCGCATGTGTTCGCTGGCGAACACTGCGAACTGACCATCACTGCTTTTAACAAGCAATGAGAGAAGTGGGAAACTGCAGATTTACTAGAATTTGTCACACGGCCTACATAATAGCTGGAATCTTTGCCTGCATTTTTGTTTTTGTCTGGACAGGGAAAAGATGTGCCAAATTTATTAAAGGGGATATCCCATGACTAATGTAAAAAATAAAAAATCAGACATCATACAGTACATGGTAACCTCTTTCTAACAAAGCTAGAACCAGCCCTGTACCTCACATGGGTCCAGAGATCTCCCCATTCATTGCTGCAGTTGCTCTGCTACATTTTTTTCAAAATGGCAGCTCAGGGGGCACGTGAAAGACGGAACTGAGCATGTAGGTCAACCTCAGTGAGCTGGACCGCAGGTGACGCTATACAGATAGATTTCAGGGAATAACTCGGTGGCTATACTACATTTTTATTTACATGCAATTGCAAAAATATTCTGATCCAGGTGCTGATTTGAAAATTGTAGAATATTTTTCATGAGACAACCCCTTTAAGAAGCATGCATCTCTTAATTTAGCCATAGCTTACACCATCAGGACGTGGTTTAAAGGGGTATTCCAGGATTGACTTTTATAAATGCACAGACCATGGCCTCTAACCCCCACCGCTGAACCTGTGAAGGTCCAGTGGGGTGGTGGAAATCTTTGCAGTCAATGCAATGAACCTGATGTCGCTGCTTCCCACAGAAGGGCACTGAAGGCATAAACAGAGGTGAACTGTGCACCTGCACGAAATTACAACCGGTGGCTCAATGACATTGGAATCAGAAGAGGCGGCAATAAGGCACCAAGTGGAGGAGCTGGGGACCACCTCTTGGGCTTTTCTTAACTAATTTGCATATGGACCTACGTTTTCCAGGGGCTCAGAATATAAACGATCAGACATAAAGGTAAGTTTAGGATACTGTGTATGTCAAAACAGGCACCAGGAACAGTTTAATGAGTGGTGACAGAAGGGCTTAAGTACATGCACACAAACCTATTTCTGTCCGTTCCATGTTTTTGTTTAGTTTTTTTGCAGCCCATATGTGGGAACCATTCACTTCAAGGGGGCTGCAAAAAAGCGGAAATTACTCCATGTGCATTCTCCGCGTGGCTGTTCTGCAAAAGAATAGAACACAGCACTGTTCTATTAGGGGCTGGCCGTTCCATTCCAGCACTTCCTTGGGCCTCCAAAAATATAGAACATGTACTATTCTTGTCCGTGTTACTAAGTATAGGACTGTTCTATTATGTCATGATTAAGGACTAAGATTTTAATGTCCGAAACGCGTAGACTATTGGTGTCATGAATATGTTTTTACCGCTGAAGAAATAAAGAAATCGTTTTGTATGGGACGCTGGATTTCTCCTCTTTTTTTTTTTTCATATTGGTATAGCCAGATCCGGGCCCTGATCCGTGCATCCCATTAAGCGAATACAGGTGAGCGTTGCATTTTTCTACTTTTGCATATGGACTGTTCTATTATGGACCAGACGTTCCGTTCTGCAAAATGCCATTTGCGGAACGCAAAAACGGCAAGGGTCATGTGCATGAGCCCTTAGAAAGTACTAGCTCTAAAGCCTCTTTCACATGGGCATCACAGATTTTGTCCAGATGCGTTGCGGGTGCATTGCGGAAAACCTGCCCGAGTAGGAACGCAATTTCAGTCAGTTTTGTCTGCGATTGCGTTCCGTTCAGTTTTTTCCGCACGAGTGCAATGCGTTTTGCGCACGCATGATAAAAAACTGAATGTGGTACCCAGACCCGAACCCGGACTTCTTCACTGAAGTTCGGGTTTGGGTTAGGTGTTCTGTAGATTTTATCATTTTCCCTTTTAACATGGTTATAATGGAAAATAATAGCATTCCTTAATACAGAATGGTAACTAAAATGTCCATTGAGGGGTTAAAAATAAATAAATAATTAACTCACCTTATCCACTTGATCGCGCAGCCGGGATCCTCTTATTTGTTTTTCTTGAAGGACCTGCAAAAGGACCTACTGTGACATCACGTGGTGAGCACGATAACATCAGCACAGGTCCTTTTGCAGGTCCTTCAAGAAGAACAAAGAAGAGGATCCCGGCTGCGCGATCAAGTGGATGAGGCGAGTTTATTTTATTTTTATTTTTTTAACCCCTCAATGGACATTTTAGTTAGCATTCTGTATAAAGAATGCTATTATTTTCACTTATAACCATGTTAGAAGGGAAAATAATACAGTTAATTGACTTTAATGGGGTCTGGGGTTGCTCATCCCTATTTACTAACATCATCTCCTAGCAACCATGAGTGAAAATCGCACCGCATCCGCACTTGCTTGCTGAAGCTACGCAATTTTCACGCAGCCCCATTCATTTTTATGGGACCTGTGTTGCGTGAAAAACGTAGAATATAGAACCTGCTGTGATTTACACGCAACGCACAAGTGATGCGTGAAAAACAACGCTCGTGTACACAGCCCTATTGAAGTGAATGGGTCCGGATTCAGTGCGGGTGCAATGCGTTCCCGTCACGCATTGCACCCGCGCGGAATACTCCCCCGTGTGAAAGGGGCCTAAAGGGATATGGAGTCGGTGAATTTGTATGTAGGTCTCAATTCAGGCACTCCAGGTGGTTTTTGTGTCTCCCTTGAGGTTGACACCTTCAGCCTCCCTAGTGTTGTAAGATGAAGTAGTCTTTCCTTTGATTACCTATGTGAGGACATGGGCTAAGATAAATTGAGTTTGCACTAGAGTTTTTGTCCCTGCACAGTTTCCTCCACCTCTGAGAGTAACAGACGTTATCGAAGATGGTGAACTTTTCCATCTGATGCTGCCTTGTCCATAGAACTGCTTTGGAAGTAGCCAACATCAGACTCAATATTCTCATCAAGGATCTGAAAAAAAAGATTAAAAAAAAGAAAAATGTTACATGGGGGAACAAAATTGAAAATTAAAGGGGTTATGCATATTATATATGGCTAACAGTGGGTTAAAAATAAATAACAACCCATACTCATTGATCCCCTTCCTGCTGCTCTTGGCTTCACATGCCGGAAAGGCCTGGTCAGCCGGTCACTGGCCGAGGTGGATTACAGCTTTGACCAGTGATTGGCTGATCCGGCATTTCCTGTGTGTGTCGAGCCAGGAACAGAAAGTGGAGAGCAACGGGGATCGGAGCATCTTTGGAATGGCAGAAGCAACAGACCAGTGAATGTGAGGATGCCTCATTTTTTTATTTTTAACTTGCTGAGAACCATATATAATAGATTTAATGCCTCTGGACTACCCCTTAAAACTCATACCTTTTTTTTTTACATTGGTATTCTACTATGGCCAAATATAACTGACAAGGGTACAGCCCTCAATAAAATGGGTCGCAAAAAATAAAGACACAATTCTCTTGTTTGTTTTTCAGTCGGATTAGCCGCTGATACCTGATTGGAGGAAGTACGTCACTGTGCGCATCAGAGCATAAGTAGAAAAGGCTGGGCCCTATAGCAACTTCTCTGCAACTTCCCCCACACCCCCACCTGGACCTAGTCAAAACCACCCACGCTTTACATACAATCCCCCACCCACTCAATAGTTGTGTCCCCACACAGTAGAATGTCCTCCTTGAGCCTAACACAGTAGTTGTACCCCTTTAGTGCCCCCCACATAGTAGTTATTTTCCACTTAGTATTCATGTAGTTATTCCTCCTTAGTGCCGCCACACAGTAGTTATGCCCTCTTAGTGCCCCCCACACAGCTTTATGCACCCATAGTGCTCTCCCACAGTAGTTATGCTCTCTTAATTCCCACCCAATACAGTAGTCATGACCCCTTAATGCCTTACACAGCAGTGCACCTCTTACATTAGTGAAGCCCCTGTGGTGTAAATAAAAAAACTAATACTCGCCTAGCCCCGTTCCCCTGATGAATCAAGCACATTATGCTTTCTCCAGCAGCAGGCACAGTGCAGTGACATTGCTGCGCATGCTGGGCCGAGTCCGAGAGTGCACAGACCAAGGACATGTCAAGGAATGATCCTCGGCCTGTGCGCTCTTCTACTCAGCCCATCGGGCACAATAATGCATGGGAGAGCACAGGCTGGGAAATGTTGTCCTGGCCGGAGTGAATGACAGACATAAATTACAGCTCTGCCTTCGCCTGCCAGCACACACACAAAGTAATCATTATTAGGGTTTATGCACGCAGCCGTAATTTTGGTCGCATCCGCTCCTTGGTTTTTGCTTTGATTGGAATGCAGACCCATTCATCTGAATGGCACCGCAAAAGATGTGAACAGGCTGTCTGCGTCCACACGTCCGTTCCACTGCCCTGCAAAAAAATAGAACATGTCCTATTCTTGTCCATTTTTCGGACAAAAAATGGTGCCTTGTACTTGGCCAGGATCCGTGTTTTGTGGATCCGCGATTTGTGGCCGTGTGCATGAACCCTTACTATGTGTGCCCCCTGCCACTGTGTTTCCTGTAGCACCCACTACAGTGGTAGTTTCTCCATTGGTGACGATCAGTCGTTAGATCTGCTGTGTTTGTGGCACTTGGAAAGTTCCATGTCTTTTTGGCACCTGTTGGCATTGCTTTGCTTGTTTTTTTTTTTTACATAAACTAAATTCCTTGGCATACTTGGGAAAAAATTTCCAAACGATTAGCATGGAATCAATAACCATTTATCATTGGATTGTGAACGCCTTAAGATGTTCTGAACAGATTGAGCTTTTAATGAGAGAAATCAAAGGTCTTTTATTCACTGGTCTGTGATGTTGCATTGTCTTTTATGCAGGTTACAGTGTTTCAGAATACCAATATTTGATTTTATAAGCTGAAATTTGCTCATTTAGGGATCCTATAGGCCCCTTTCACACGGGCGAGATTTCCACGCGGGTGCAATGCATGATGTGAACGCATTGCACCCGCACTGAATCCGGACCCATTCATTTCTATGGGGCTGTGCACATGGGCTGTGATTTTCACGCATCACTTGTGCGTTGTGTGAAAATCGCAGCAAGCTCTATATTCTGCGTTTTTCACAGTAACGCAGGCCCCATAGAAGTGAATGGGGCCGCGTGAAAATCGCAAGCATCCGTAAGCAAGTGCAGATGCGGTGCGATTTTCACGCATAGTTGCTAGGTGACGATCGGGATGGGGACCCGATCTGTATTATTTTCCCTTATAACATGGTTATAAGGGAAAATAATAGCATTCTGAATACAGAATGCAAAGTTAAATAGTGATGGAGGGGTTAAAAAATAACTCACCGAGTCCACCTGATCGCATAGTTGTGGATCTCTGTCTTCTTCTGTAATGTTGAGCTGCCGGCTTAGGACCTGTGGTGACGTCACATCACATGATCCCTCACCATGGTAATGGACCATGTGATGAGCACAGTGACGTCATCAAAGGTCCTATTCCTGTGCACAGCAAAGAAGTAGACAGAAGAGATGCCGGGCTGCGCCATCAAGTGAATTAAGGTGAGTTTAATTATTTTTAATTTTTTTTAACCCCTCCAGCACTATTTTACCAAGCATTCTGTATTAAGGATGCTATTATTTTCCCTTATAAGGGAAAATAATACAATCTACAGAACACCTAACCCAAACGCAAACTTCTGTGAAGAAGTTCGGGTTTGGGTACCAAACATGCCGATTTTTCTCACGCCCATGCAAAACGCATTACAATGTTTTGCACTTGCGCGGAAAAATCGTGCATTTTCCCGCAACGCACCCGCATCTTATCCGGGCAAAAAACATGATGGCCTTACACATTTTAATTTATCGATATCACGGACTAACAATTCACAACTCCTACAATCAGTATTGGTATAAGATGATGGTTACTTTTACTATAACAGTTACATTTATTATACTTTTTCTATGACTGTCCAGTATTCCACAGTAACTTATGTATAGTTTGTATCTGGTGAACTTGGCAGCGCTCAAACATTCTACATGTGCCCTAAGCTTTTGGTGTGCACTTAGTGGCCTAATAGAAATCTTTAGATTTCCCAGAAGCGGGTGCAGCAGTTCGATCTGAGTCATATTGCTACGTAATTGGCAAATTGGAAGAGTTAGGCCCCTTTCACACGAGCAAGTTTTCCGTGCGGGTGCAAAGCGTGACGTGAACGCATTGCACCCGCACTGAATCCTGACCCATTCATTTCAATGAGTTCTGTGTTGCGTGAAAAACGCAGCATGTTCTATATTCCCCGTTTTTGACGCAGCCCTGGCCCCATAGAAGTGAATGGGGCTTCAGGGAAAAACGTATTGCATCCGCAAGCAATTGCGGAACTGATGGTTGTTTAGAGATGTTGTTTGTAAACCTTCAGTTTTTTATCACGCGCGTGAAAAACACATCAAAACGCATTGCACCCGCGCAGAAAAAACTGAACGCAATCGCAGACAAAACTGACTGAACTTGCTTGCAAAATGGTGCGAGTTTCACTGAACGCATCCAGAGCCAATCTGTCACGCTTGTGTGCATGAGGCCTAACCCTGGGTTCACACCTGAGCGTTTTACAGCGCGTTCAAACGCGCTGTAAAACGCTTAAGACATGAAAACCAATGCTTCCCCTATGGGGAAGGGTTCACACCTGGGCGTTTTACAGCGCGTACGAACGCGCTGTAAAACGCCTGACGCTCAAACAAGTACTTGAGCTTCTTTGGGGCGTTTTGACGCGCGTTTGTGGCCATAGGACACTGCAGTCAATGACACAAACGCGCGTCAAACGCGCGTTTACTATTACAAAAAACGCGCATAAAAACGCGCGACAAAAACGCGCGTAAAACGCGCGTTTGAGGAACGCTCAGGTGTGAACCCAGGGTAAGGGTGCTGGCACACAGTGCAGTTCTGACATGCAGTCAGGATGCAGTTTTTTATTGTTGCTAGCTGAAATTACTTAAATCGTTCCCACAATGCAGAACACCAGGGGTTAACAAGGCAGCTAAACTGGCTAAATTGAAAACTGCATCCTGAATGCATGTCAGAACTGCACTGTGTGCATGAGCCCTTAGTCTGGGTTCACACCTGATTGATTAGCTGTGGATTTTCTGCAGCATTTCTGCTTCTAAGGCCGAATGCACATGGCCGTGGAACCCGGACGTAAGCGGTCCGTGGTATCCCGGCCTGGCATCCTGCTGACAGCAGGAGCGCACAGCGTCATTGATTGTGCTTCATACCGCCGCTGCACTACAGTAATGCACTGGTATAGATCATACGAGTGTATTACTGTAGTGCAGCGGCGGCATGAAGCGAACGGCGTCATAGCAACCAATGACGCCGTGTGCTCCTGCTGTCAGCAGGATGCCAGGCCAGGATACCACGGACCGCGTGCACATGCTACAGATTTTGTTGCAGAAAAGCTGCAGATTAGGCTACATTCACAAGAAAGTATTTGTTTTGCGGTCCGTAAAAAAAAGGATGACGTCCGTATAGCATCAGTTTTTTTTGCAGATCCATTGTAACAATGTCTATCCTTGTCCGCAAAATGGACAAGAATAGGGCATGTTCTGTTTTTTATTTTTTTTGCGGGGCTACAGAATGGACATATGGATACGGATAGCACGCTGTGTTGTCCACATTTTTTGCGGACCCATTGAATTGATCGGGTCCACATCCTAGCCGCAAAGAACACGGAACGGACACGAAAACAAAATACGTTCGTGTGAATGTAGCGTTAGACGCAGTTTTATTCTTTCTATTGCAAAGGGTTAAATCTGCAGTATAATTTGACACGTTGCAGATTTAAAATCCGCAATATCGCAGCTTTTTTGCTGCATTTTTTATGTAGCATGTGGATGAGAATTATGAAATTCTCATCCACTGCTGGTACTGTACAACGCTGCGAATTTACTGCGCGAAAATCCACAATAGCAATTCTGCAGTTAATCAGTCACGTGTGAACCCAGACTAAAGCCTCATTCGCACGTTCGTATCCGTGCTCCAATCCGTGAGCAGGTGGTCAGTGATGCATCCATGAAGCTGTCCGTGAAGGATCCGTGTTGGGTCCGTGTGTCCGTTTTATGCTGTCCATGTTTCACTGACACTGAACAGCTGAATTTTTTTTTTCAAAGCATCTCTTCTTAATGATCCGTGAAACACGGATGGCTTCTGTGTTGCATCTGTGGTTTTCACGGACCCATAGACTATAATGGACGTGATTGATCTGTGAACACAGACAAAATAGACCATGCATCCGCGCTGAAAACACGGACTCACGGACCGTGCTAAAACACTGATGTCTGAATACACACATCAAAATGAATGGGGACGTGTGCTTTCCGTGGAGAACATGTACCGCACACGTCCGTAAAACACTGAAGTGTGAATAAGGCTTTAGACAGTCAAAAATAAATTGTAGCATTTAGTTGCGCCTCATTCTCCTATTTAGATTTTTTTTTTTTTTTGACTAATTCAGAAGTTTTCTAACTTTTGTGACTTTTTTTTTATCTATTCATGGAGGTGCGCAATTTTTTGCAAAAATAGTCTAATCTCTACTCCCCTCCAGAGCTGGTCTACTTTTCTTCATCTGTTTTGAGTAGTAAAGTGCGACTTTTTTTTTGTCTGTCCTCACCCGTTTGTTTTTTTTTTTTTTTTTTTTGTGACCCAAAAAGCCTAAAAACAGCCAAGCTTGATCAGTGATTTTTGAGGTGTTTTTGCCCATATAATGGAGGAAATTTATCAAACTGGTCTAGAGGTAAAGTGGCTTAGTTGCCCATAGCAACCAATCAGACTCCGCCTTTCAGTTATCAGAGCTTCTTTGGAAAATAAATGTTGGAATCTGATTGGTTGCTATGGACAACTAAACCAGTTTACCTTTACACCAGTTTTAATACATTTCCCCCAGTGTGTTTTGGCACCTGATGTTTCTTTTAGGCATTAGGGCTCATACACACAAACGTATTTTCTATCCGTGTCCGTTTTTTTGCAGACCGTATGCGGAGCCATTTATTTCAATGGGTCCACAAAAAATTTAATAAAACTGAAGTTACTCCGTGTGCATTCCGTTTCCGTATGTCTTTTCCGCAAAAGAATAGAACATGTCCTATTATTGTCCACATTACGGACAAGGATAGGACTGTTCTATTAGGGGCCAGCTGTTCCGTTCTGAAAAATGCGGAATGCACACAGACATCATCCGTATTTTTTACGTATCCAGTGTTTTACGGACCTGCAAAATACATACGGTCGTGTGCATGAGCGCTTACCTGCATGCCAATCTTTTAGAGCAGGGGTGCACAACCTTTTCTGGTTGGGGGCAACATTGTCAGCCTGAACCAATTCCAAGGGCCTAAAATAAAACCTAAAGGGGTATTACCAACTGAAATACTGTATTTATGGCATATTGAACACACAGTATATATCATGAATGTCTTGTTACACTTCTAGGACTCCCATCTAATGGAAGAATACATGAAACATACAAGACATAGACATATATGTCTGTTACTAGATGGTTGGGGGCCACACAGAATGGTATCGAGGGCAGCATGTGGCCCCCAGGCCGCAGGTTGTGCACTCCTGGTTTAGAGGAAAGTGTTCACCCCACGCCCCCAGCATCTCGTCATGTCACTTACTCTGGAGAGCTGCATGAGGAACAAAGCATTGATTTAAAAAAATTATAATAATAAAACCATGCAGAAAAGCCATTAAAAGCCTCCAACACACATTGCACAGCAAACTAATGGAGGTCTATGGGAGAAAATGCAGGCAATATGGAGAACGCGCCTGACCTAGTGCATGCTTGGATTTTTTTTTGTAAATGCCATTGATTCTAAAAATGCACCTCAATGGTGACAAAATGGCAAAAATGGCACTAGAAAAAAGAGCCTTTCTTGCATTTAATATTTCCCATGCGACATCTAGTACTGGCATTTTTATGCCACAAAGCACTATAAAAAAATGCACAGAAAAAGCTATGCGGAACACCAGCCGGATAGCTGATACGCTGCATAATACATCTCTGGAGAACTCATACAGAACACACCATCAACGTGCTGCACAACTAAGGGCTCTTAGACACAAACGTTGTTTGGTTCCGCATCCGAGACGCATTTTTTGCGGCTCGGATGCGGACCCATTCACTTCAATGGGGCCACAAAAGATGCGGACAGCACTCCGTGGGCTGTTCGCATCCGTTGCTCCTTTCAGTGGGACCGGGAAAAGAAAATGTCTTATTCTTGTCTGGTTTGCGGACAAGAATAGGCATTGAAGAACGCACACGGGCGGACCACAAAACACAGTGCGGTCGTGTACTTGTAGCCTAACACAAGTGCCATTCGTAGAAATGCAGCGTTTGAATGGCTGTGCATACATACATGTCTGTTCACTTGCGCATCTGGCCTCTATGGAATTAAAAATAAAACCGCCACAGAAATGGTCTAATCCATAGAAAACCGCAGAAGAGAGCTGTGATCATTACTTGCTTTGATCATTCCCATGTGCAGCGGACGAGGACTCCAGCTGCAGAGACACATAACAGGTGTCTTTATAGGAATAAGTACAACAGTTTATGCATCTCTCCCCATCCGCTTGCATTGAGAACCAGGAGCAGCTATAAAGAGTAATGAGTATGGTAATGGTTTTGTTTTCTTTTAAGTGAGTATTGAATTATTTACCAGGGATGTAACTAGCGGTGGCGGCATGGCAGTTTGGGAGGTTGTCCTGATTACAGCTTGCTCAGGGTGCTTGTGGATGACTTGACAAATGATGAAGAAAGTCATGTTGGCAAGGAAAAAGGATGATTGCAGGGTCTGCGCACCCCGGGGCTATTCATTTATCTCCTGGTCCTGCTCTGCAGAACTGAAAACTATACGACTGAACAGAAGGTAAACGCGCACGTGCATTTTATGCCGTCTGTCTCCATCGCTGTATTTGGAAAGCACAAATACAATGCAAAGAGTAGATGGAGTATTCTGTATCATGACTCCATGAGCCCCTATACATCAGGGAGCTGAGAGGAGCTCGTTAGAGAACTTTAGCCAAGCAAAGTTATAGGGGCACATTTACTAAGCCTAAAATAGTCGCAAGTTTCCTTTTTTGACAATATCTTGTCGCACTGCCAGTTTTACGCCGTCTGTGCCAGTTGGACAGGGTCGGAGTGTGAGAGCGTCGGGGGCCAGCGCCTCCAGCCCCAACAAATTTACTAACATTTACGCCTAAAAACAGGCATAAATGTTGGTGAAAAACTAGAAACTAGTTTTTACACCAGGCGCACAAACTGCCACAGATGCTCGTAATTTATGATGAGGCGCACACCTCATCCTAAATTAGTTGAATCTTACCGCAACGCAAGGGGGAGACTAAGACCAGCATAAAAATGCGGTCTTAGTAAATGTGTCCCATAGTTCATTGATACGATTGTAGACCTGCCCTTAGTTATTTATATAATGCTCAGGCATTCTTCACCACTGTGCACATCAGGCCTGGGATTCACAATCTAAGGCCTCTTTCACACATCCGTGGTGGCATCTGTGACAAGATGGTCAGTGGTTCATCTGTGAAGATGTCCGTGAAGAATCCATATTTGGTCAATTTGTATGTTTTTTTGCTCTCCATGTGTCATCCATATTCCATGGACACTGCTAGGCTGAAAATGTAATTTTCGGAGCATCTCCTAACAACAATCCATGAAAACCATGGACCAAACATGGACTTTATTTGAATTGTTTTCACAGACCATAATCACAACCAAAAACCAAAATCGCAACCAAAAATGGGGCATGCTTCCATGGTGTCGCCATGAAACCACCGTCTAGAAAACCACTTGTGTGAAGATGCACGTTAAACTCAGTGGATACGTGTGCTGTCTGCGTGATTCATGGATAAGGTGTTTCATTTTGTAATGGGAAAAAAAAATATTTAAAATTTTTTGAAGACTTTGCTTACGACCTGAGTCTAAGGCTACTTTCACACTTGCGGCAGGACAGATCCGACAGGCTGTTCACCCTGTCGGATCCGTCCTTTCGCTATTTCGCCATGGCGCCGGACCGCCGCTCCGTCCCCTTGACTATAATAGGAGCGGGGGCGGAGCTCCGGCGCAGCACGGCAGTGCACGGCGAAAGGGCGCCGGACTAAAAGTCCTGCATGTCTGACTTTTTAGTCCGATGGCCTCTCACAGCGAACTGCCGTACTGCGCCAGAGCTCCGCCCCCTCCCCATTATAGTCAATAGCGGAAGGACAGATCCGACAGGGTGAACAGCCTGTCGGATCCATCCTGCCGCAAGTGTGAAAGTACCCTCAGTGATGTAAAAGATATATATGCCAAATTTAAAGAAGATTGGATAATATTTAGAGGTTGCACACTTTGATCAGTTTTGTAAAAGTAGGCAAAAAATTAGATTTTTCAATGTTAATTACTTTTATTGGGAAAACTTAAAATAATAATAAAAGTAGACGCTAAGATTATTAGGTAGTATGATAGGCAAAACATGTGTTATATTAATCAACGACTTTTCTGTGATGCTCGACTTCCCTCAACAAGAATTGTTTTTGTTGTTCGTCCCTGACCAATTCATAAAACTTTTTTATCAGAGCAATTCCTCTTTCTGCAGTATCATCGACCACCTTAAGAGCGTTCACATGGCTTCTTAGAGAATCACTGCAGTATTCTGTCACGTTGTGGATCCCAAACAATTCAAAGAACGTCTTTGTTTTATTAGTAACGAAATGGCTCATGTCTTTTCCTCCAAAAACTAGGTTTTTACCCTCTAATCGTTTCATTTCCTTTTTCTTTGCAGGTTTGGTTTCTAAATTTGTAGTCATATTTTCCTTAACAGCCTGAGTAATACATTCGTCCAAAAAAGCCAATCCTACGTTTGTTTCTGACAGATACCAAAGGTGTCTTTTAGCAACTGTGAGAGCACTTTTTTGATGTCTGCATCTGGGTAAGTGCTCAGAAGCTGTAGCATATCCAAATCATTCTTTGGAGCTCATCGACTTACAATTGCCTCCTGCAAAAAGCGAACATATATGAGGCTGACAAAATGTGCAACCCCTTTCATTCCTTTCAATTCTCGTTGAGGAATATTCAACTGTTTAGCGAAGAGGACAATTTTAAGTGCATATATTGCCTTTGCCATCCACCTTGCTTGAGGCAGAGCCCCTGGGATCCTGAAACTGAAGTCGTTTTTAGACCAACCTCCTAGGTACAGGAGTGAGAGTAGTAATAAAAGTGATCAACCCCTAAATATTATCCAGTCTTCTTGACATTTGGCATTTATATCTTTTACATCACTGAGACTCGGGGCATAAGCCAAGTCATATGAAAATCACATCTTTGGAAAAATGAAACACCCTATTCATGGACATGTGAAAAAGGCCCAACTCCCCAACCACAAACTCAAGGGCCAATGTCCTAGGAAGCTTAATGACCAATAAGCATCTTTTTGAGTGTTAGAAGAAACCCATACAAACTCCATGCAGATGTTACCCCTTCCATGGTCGAACCTTTGCCCCATTGTTGTAAGGTATCAACTGCTACGGCTAAAATTTGCAAAGGCATAATGTAGGTCCTTACCAATATGAACTAGTCATATGGCCTTGTGTATGAAGCCTTATGTTTCAGGTGGTTATGATATGGGTAAATTTTAGCATCAATTAAAGAGTGGAGCAGCTTATTGCATCCCAGGTGCAAAGGTCTGAACAGCTTCCCACTGTTGAATATGCAATCCAAAGAGGTTGACCACCCCTACGTAAGCCTCATCCTGCCCGGTCTCTGCCATTTTATATTTAACTGAGCATAGGGACAGATGTGACAAGTGCTAGGGAAAGTGATTAGGAAAGACTTTATTTGAAAAATATTAGTTTTCGACAGTTCAGGGGATAGTGTAGGGAGATACTAGGGAGACTTTATCCGCACTATAGTGGGAGTGCAGGGGCCAATAGAACAGTGTAACACTTGGCTAATAGAGAAGCCATCCTATTATACCTTGCTGCACTAAAAAGCTTTCTAATACTACAGATTTTATGTTATTCGCATTCTTTTATACATCAGTAATTCCGTTAATTCTCCTGTCATACTGACGCACAGTAACTGTTTCACTACCACAAGCGGACTAGCTATGCATGTTTCTGTAATGCACAGGCTCTTTATGGGCTGACTGCAGGAAAAAAAAAGTGGTAGAACAATAAAAATTACGTATTCTGAATCTGCCTTTTGCACTGTAGTTCACGTAAATTCTGTAGTGACAGATTGACTTTAGTCTCGCTTAAATCTATGCTGGCCTAATTTTGTCTTGGTAGATTCTCAGAAGAGGCTGAATTGTGACTGGCTTTTGTTGAAACCATAAGGGCACCTGCACGCTGTGTGGATTTGTGTGCAGAAAATCAGCATGAAATCGGCACCAAAAACTGCCAATAAATCTGCACCATTTATCATGCATTTGGTGCGGTTTTTGATGCACATTTCAGTGTGGATTTTCTGTTTGCTGACAACCCCACTGAACTGTATGGGGAAACCCAATCTTCAGAAGGTGTGGAATCGCACAAACAATTGACCTGCTGCAGATTTTAAAATCCGCAGGTCACTTAAAAAAAAACATACAAAAATATGCAAGATGATTTGGCAAGTCTGGTTTACTTTGCTGGTACTGTATTACCCTGCAGTTTTACCATGCGAAACGTGCACAGAAAAACCGTGGGTATTCCGCAACGTGTACAGTTCCCTAAGAGCTACCTCTTCTGCCTATCACTCCAACCAGTTTTGGTGTGCCGTGAGAAGATGTAACTAGCTAACTGATGCATCACCGACGGACGCGGTAAAAGTAATGTGACCGATGTGCCCACTTAATACTTTACATGAGAGCTTTAGAAGAGACACATTAACCATCTTGACTACTATCTGGGCACTTCGTTCCATGGCTGTCATTCTTCTATAATTGCTTTAGTACACAATTCGTCATTTCTCAAGCTTCTTTATGACTCTTTGAAGCCTGTGTGAGAATTCCATCGCACATCGAGGCTTATTTCTTACCGGACTGTAGCAATTGAGTTTTCAAGGCTGAAAGGGAGCCAGAGTGATATCTAACCCTGTCCCTCAATGCTGTAAAATGCTAAATCTCTGTGACTTATTATGACAATAGAATAGTCCTTAGGGTTTGATTGCTTGGTTCTGCATTTCTGACAATTGTGCAAAAAGAAAAGCAAATCTTGGCAGCCAAGTCATTTCCAGTTCTTTGTGTCTCAGTAGGAATGGGAAATCTGCTTGTGTGTGTTTTAGCCTCTTAGAGCCTGGAGGGATATACATCATATCAGATGAACTGGTGCGCTGCCTGCTGCTCCGGCAACAGATTCCTCTCTGCTTTAAGACTACCTAGGAAACATGTGAGGCTTCTTTCTTTGTAAAGTGGAGACAGTACGAACATTATGCATATTAAATAGGAAGTAATTGGCTAAAATGATTCTTGCAGGCAATTTCACACACAACACAGCATAGAAATGTAATAACAGGCTCACAATGGGCTTTCTATCGCCTGGGGCAAAGATTGTTTGTGATAGAGGTACATCACATCTATGCTATGTGAAATTTTGTTGAGAGGAGGCCCAGCACCGAACTACCCCAAATACTTCCGTCTACATATTAGTTAATTGAAATGCCAAATCCTGTTTACCCACAGTTGACACTAGGGGGAGCTCACTGCAATCTCCCTCTAGTTCAGTGGCAGGGCTGTATTTACAGCAAGGCACGCGAGGGCACATGCCTAGGGTGTCAGGAAGGAGGGGTGGCGAAACTATGCAGAAAAAAATTATCTTTTCTTTTTATTCTTTCACCTTAGTGCTGCTACTCATTTTTCTTTATTTAAGCTACAGTTCAGGAGATTTAACCCTTACCTTACTTACCTACAGCTAATGTACCAGGAAGGTAGTGTTAAGGTTAAAGGGGTTATCCATGTTGTGCCGTGATCCTGTGTGGCGGCCACTTGCGGGATCAGATGGCGTACGCTGGGCATGTGATCCTAGCCTGGCATTAGAACCTGCAGAGCATGTGTGGGACTGAATCCCTCATTACATAGTTAATACCGTTGAAAAAAGTCATAAGTCCGTCAAGTTCAACCAAGGGATAGGTGGGGACGCCAATCCCAGAAAGGAAGTGAGACTCAGATTTGTGCACATTTTCATAAGCATTAATGTCATTTACTTTTAAGAATTCATCTAAACCCTTTTTAAAACTGTGAACTGTTCCTGCTGTGACCACGTCCTGAGGAAGTCTATTCCACAGAGTCACCGTTCTTACAGTAAAGAAGCTTTGACGCTTCTGGAGACTGAACTTTTTCTTCTCCAGTCGGAGGCAGTGTTCCCTTGTCTGGTGAGGGCATTTTACATGGAACAGTTATTCACCATATTTTTGTATGGCTCTTGATATATTTGTATAGGTTAATCATATACATCAGAACAGTCAGATGAGGAAAAATGCGACGCCAGCCAACTCCCAGAGAGGATGTCTCTGCCTGTCACACAACAGACCATTCCATAATCCATAGACTAACATCAAACTAGTAAAGTTCCTCAGTATAGCTAAAAATAAAATTAAAAAAAACTGTGGTCACAGAGTAAATGTGGCAATGCACCTAGCAAGAGTTAAGGCCCATTCAGATAAGTTAAACTAGTTTGTCTTCCGGCCTGTGAACACGGTCAAATTTTTTATAGAAGCCGCTCACAGATGATGTCTGCGTCCTGTCTGTTTTTCTTGCAGACCCACTCACTTCAGTGAATGAATCTTAAGGGAAAATCAGAGCTGTGCCCCTGCTGTGGACCGCAAATAGCGGGTCCGCACCACAAAAAAATAGAACTTTTTTTTTTGCAGTGCGGAAGCACAGACCGAAATCCCACAGAAGAGCTGCGTAGTGCTTCCTTGGGTTTCTGCTCCGTGCCTCTGCTCCGCACCACTTCATATCTTGCGGATTGTGGACCCGTTCAAGTCAATAGGTCTGCATCTATGATACGGAGCGCACACGGCCAGTGTCCGTGTATTGCGAACCCGCAATTTGCGGGCCGAACATGTTCGTGTGCATGAGCTTTTAGGCTATGGGTTATAAAATCCATATCCTATGCACATGAACGTGGTTTCAACAAACCCTATTCATGCATCTGAAAATTTCCACAGATTTTTAGTGCACTGTAAAAAAAAAAAAAACTGAGACAATTGATCAAGTAAAAGTTCTGTTGTTTACAACAATTGACTCCTCATCATAGGCGTGCACATCGGGTGTACCTGGGCACACCCTAATCAAGCCTGCTGGCCGGCGAATACTAATGAAGCGCTTCCATTTTGGAAGCGCTCATTAGTACCGGAGGACCAGGAAGCGGTGAGCGCTATGTACTTACCGCTTCCTGGTCCTTGACTGTCGGCTGTGTAGTGGCTGCGCACAGCTTGAGGCGCTTTGCGACGTCACGCTGTGCGTGCCAGTTCAGAGCACAGCCGACAGCAGGAGGAAGAGGATCACAGGCGGCAAGGAGCAGAGAGGTAAGTGTTTTTTTATTTTAGAAAAAATGAGGCATAATGGGGGCTAATGAGTGGCATAATGGGGGCAAATGAGAGGTATAATGGGGGCTAATGAGAGGCATAATGGGGCTAATGAGAGGCATAAGGGCTGATAATGGGGGCTAATGGCATAAAGGCTATATATATATAAATATATATATACACACACATGCGTGTGCGCGTGGTGTGTGTTTGTGCTTTAGGATGCACATCCTAAAGCAATAGGCTGCGCCGCACACCTTTGCTCCTCATCCTTTCCACCACCTTCATTTTCACCTAACGGTGCTGGCGTCACAAACACCAGGAACCCTGCCTCCAAGGCGCCTAAAACCCAGTCCATCAAAGGCACCTCAACCACCATCTGGCGGGATTCCCTGGACAAACAGAGAGTGCCCCGAAGGAACTGGTGCTGTCCGTCCCATCACTGCACGCTGGTCCACGGAGGCTCTGCTAACCGTGAGTACAAACAACTACTACCCTCATCGGCCCACCGTAGCTCACTTGTTGCCCCTGCGCCCCCGTTGCTGTACTGTCAACTGAGCAAAATGTCTTTGGGTGCACCGTATAGGCATGTCTACCAGTCAACGATCTATCACTAAGAAGTACAGTACCCAAAAGAGCCTTATTAAAGGGCAGTGGGGGAAGCACTTTTATGCCCTCTTGTGGCAAGACCCAGTATCTAACCAGATCACACCTGTAATCAGTTACATATCTACCTGAAACATGACTGCGTGCAGTAATCCAACATTTCTATCTTGGTTTTATTCTATGCTAGACTCGGGGTGATCTCGCCGATAGGATGTGTGATGAATGCTCCCAGCAGTTTAAACCGTATGGCCATATGCAATACGTATTTTCTCTTAGCAACTTTCTACTAGGTTTGATTACCAACCCCAGATATAAAATCTCTGCAGTGACAATCCACCTTCTACAGCTGCTGATTTCTATAGAGCAGCATGTGGCTGGAAAGAACAGTGATTATTTGTCGCAGATAAAAATTCTTGATATGTTATTGTTTGAAAAGCTCCCTTTAGCAATGAAAGGGCTCCACTAGTGACCTGAGTGGTTTTGGGGAATTATTCAGAGACCACAGGCTGCTGGAAATGGTATCTGGGGTCTAGGGCAAGCACTATGAAATTAAAATTCTCTGTAGCTAGAGTACTGGGTTTCTATTTATGCCATTCCCTAACATACTCTTTAGCCAAGGTCACGTTTGTAGTGTTTTGGGGACATTTTTACTGGTGCAATATTTTACTGCATTAGTCATATGGCTGAAGTTTTCAGCGTTTTTTTGTTATAACTGTACAATGGCTGATAAGACTAGAATATTTTTTTTTCCTGGCCTTTTTCAGACAAGGGTTTGTAGGGACAGTGAGTAAGAGACAATGTACAGTTCAGTACTTTCATATGAATGAAGGACCACTGTGAATACCCCCAACTGGTTTCCAGACATGTAGCTGGATGAGTTACTGAGCTAAATGTGGTACACTCGACACCCAGTGGCTGTGATGTGAATTACATCCTCTCCAGAGTTCTGATAACATCTCGTTTTTCAGGAACTGGATGAGCTTCCGATGGTTGTAGAATGCCTCCATATGGGAACTGTAAAGTCTTAACAATTTGAAAACAGGGAAACCTTCCCAAAATCTCCTGTCTGTTTTTGGCACAAAGTAAACGGCTATTGTCCAAAGATGTATTATGGCAATCTGAATGTGATCTAAGTCCTATAGTATGGGCCAGGATATAGCAGATGAGTATGAATCTCCTGTTTCAGGGCCATGTTGTGGGCACTTAATAAAAAATAACTTTTACCAGAAAACCCCTTTAAAGGGAATGTGTCACCATTTTATTTCATCCTGCACAATGTAATAAATGAATATGTGGATGTGCATGGCAACATTTATAAAAGAAAAATCACAGAAAATAATGTACTGTAAACCTATCTATGCCGTTGGGCATCTACATTCAGGAAAGCAGACCCTGTACACAGTGTGCTGCGCTTACAGTAGTTACTTCTGTGTGCAAATCAAGCAACCGATGAGAGTACGCACAGATATATGTACCAACGAATCGATGTCGGCATAGATGGGTTTAGAGTAGGACCTGCCTGACTGAGACCACCTTGGCGCTGGTAGGCAGGCACAGTTGTGTTTTGATAGAAATATATTGGCTGAGAGTCTTAGATTTTATCATATCAGAGTGAGGGTTTAGGCCATATATAATGCTTACATCTGTTGTGTTAGTGTTTCTGTGATTTTTCTTTTATCAAGACGTAGTGTGGCATAGGGTTGAGCGATATACCAGTATCCACGATATACCGCGATATAAAAAAACGGTGATATGGCGATATCACAATTTCCTAATAACCGCGGTATTTAATGATGTCAAAGGAGCAGTCGCATGTGTGCTGATCGCTTCTAAAATGTCCGCTTCCTGCCACCTGCTTACGTTCCCTGGTCACTGGTCTCTACCTCCTGCATTACTACTAGCGCGCGGAGGGCTGGACATGGCTGCAAGTGCACTGGAGGGAGGGGGCGAGCATGCTTTTTTTCCCCCACTTTATATAACCTGTCATAAACTGCCGCACAAGTCTGGTGTTTCACTGCCGCCGCCTCTCATCTTGCTCTGTTCCACCTCTGCTGCCTCTCGTCTTGCTCCTCCTCCGCCTCGTTCTGCTCCTCCTCCGCCTTGCGTCTTGCTCTTCTTCTCCGCCTCTTGTCAGTGCAATAGTTTGAGTGACATATGACTAGAACTCTGTGGGACCCATGGGGCAAGCTAACATATAAAGCAGTAAGTGATATTGCTCCCATCTGCTGCAACATTACCAGGACTTTGTACAAACATTAATATGTGTCACCAACACGTTTCTTCACTCCAGTGTCACAGGTTGTCCACCTGTGTACATACATGACCTGTATATCTGTATATATCGTGTATACTGGGCTCCAGTAGACTGATGGTTTACATTGATGGTGTTTTCTGTGTTTTCAGCTGCGTCGCCCTTTGTGACCGACAGTCCACTACTGACTGCTAACATAACCCCTGGCTATTTTACTACTCCTTTAGGTAATGACTTCAGTCACTGTCCATGGGGGTGATCTATAGAGGCAGGAGAACTTCACATTTGAAGTCAGTTTCCTCATGTACTGCTATTTTGGGGGTGGAGAGTGACAGCACCACAGAATGACCCCCCCCCATACCAGTTGTCACTTCTTGCCCATGTGGAGCCCTGTCCTCTTCTTTAAAATCTCCCAAAGAAGACTTCCTCCACGAATTACCCTAATAGGATCTTATCCCAGTTACATGGATCGTAAGAGGCATCCCTACACTACCACACACCGCACACCGTCCCATACAGTATAACTTCTTCTTGTGGCCCACCGCCCCATACAGTATAACATCTCCTTATGGCTGCCCCTTACAGTATAACATCTCTTTGTGGCTGTCCCCATACAGTATAACATCTCCTTGTGGCTGCCCCATACAGTATAACATCTCTTTGTGGCTGCCCCCATACAGTATAATGTCTCCTTGTGGCTGCCCCATACAGTATAACGTCTCCTTGTGGCTGCCCCCATACAGTATAACATCTCCTTATGGCTGCCCCATACAGTATAACATCTCCTTGTGGCTGCCCCTTACAGTATAACATCTCTTTGTGGCTGTCCCCATACAATATAACATCTCCTTGTGGCTGCCCCAGTGCCCCATACAGTATAATGTCTCATTGTGGCTGCCCCAGTGCCCCATACAGTATAACGTCTTCCTGTGGCTGCCCCATACAGTATAACGTTTCCTTGTGGCTGCCCCATACAGTATAACGTTTCCTTGTGGCTGCCCCCATACAGTATAACCAGGGGTGTATCTATCACAAGGCAAACAAGGCATTTGCCTAGGGCGGCACTTGAAAAGGGGGCGGCAAAATGCCTTGTTTGCTTAGTGATAGTTACACAATATGCTAAATATATTTTTTGCCCCTTGTCCGATCCTTTATTATGCGAGCGGCATCGCCGGGGCCGCATAGTGAAGTAGTTGAAAAACTTACTTCCTCCCCCTCCTGACTTCCTCCCTACCTCCTCTGCCTTTTGCGTCCTCACGTTGCCGTCGTGACGTCACACGGAGGTGGAGTCACGGGCCGGCAACGCTAGGGTGAGCCTTATCTCCTCCAAGTGCAGAGCGGATCCTGCACACGGTTACACCGTGAACACTGAGGCCAGGCCCCGGCCACCAATGCACTGAACCCTGAGCCTGCTGTCTTCAAAAACTGTAAGTACTTAAATTACAGTAATTCCCAAAAAATCAATTACTTAGTTGTTTTATGGGGTAAGGGGGTTGGGACCCGTTGGGTGGTTAGAGGGGGGAGAATTAGTGAGGGATTAATACAGTACTAACTCTAGCTGCACATTGTTTTTTAACAAGGAAGGGGTGGGTCAAATTTATATTAGGGGGGTGCCCGAGTTTAGTCTTGCCTAGGGCAGCACAAAACCAAGATACACCACTGAGTATAACGTCTCCTTGTGGCTGCCCCTATACAGTATAACGTCTCCTTGTGGCTGCCCCATACAGTTTAACATCTCCTTGTGGCTGCCCCATACAGTTTAACATCTCCTTGTGGCTGCCCCATACAGTATAACGTCTCCTTGTGGCTGCCCCATACAGTTTAACGTTTCCTTGTGGCTGCCCCATACAGTATAACGTCTCCTTGTGGCTGCCCCATACAAGATAACCTCTCCTTGTGGCTGCCCTAGTGCCCCATACAGTATAACGTCTCCTTGTGGCTGCCCCCATACAGTAAAACATCTCCTTATGGCTGCCCCCATATAGTATAATGACTCCTTATGGCTTCCCCATACAGTATAATGTCTTTTTGTGGCTGCCTCATACAGTATAATGACTCCTTATGGCTGCCCCATACAGTATAACGTCTCCTTGTGGCTGCCCCCATACAGTATAACATCTCCCTATGGCTGCCCCATACAGTATAATGTCTCCTTGTGGCTGCCTCCATACAGTATAACATCTCCCTATGGCTGCCCCATACAGTATAATGTTTCCTTGTGGCTGCCCCATACAGTATAACGTCTCTTTGTGGCCCCAAGTGTTTTTTTCTTCTAAATGGGTATTTATGGCAACATATATCATTATCGCAATAAATTTCTTAATATCGTTATCATGAGAATATTTTTGATATCGCCTAACTCTAGTGTGGCAACAATAAAACAGTACTTGTTGTGCCTCACTCATATTCGGACACAGGTCAGGCCTAATATCAGGAGAGGGCGACAAGTACTATTTTACTATTTAAAGGGGTTTTCAATTTTTTCCATTGCATTTTATATTTCTATAAAGCTAATTAGAAGAGGAGTAATGTGTATGATGACAATCTCTGTGTAGCTCTAAAGAATATGTCAGCACTACATAAGCAACATGAATAAATAAGTAATGGGCCCCGTCACAAACATAACATAGACTCCTCCAGCTGGTTCATGCCATTACCACCCATTATCCTAAAGTTACACCAAGAGGAACAGAAAACACTGGAGATAATTTGCGCTGCAAACTTCAAAGCCAGTAGTTGACTGTGGGTTTGGAGTGGATCACTCCCTTCATCAGGTCCAGATGCCAAAATGTATCACTGTTTTGCCAACCTAAAAAAAATATAGGTGATCCTGCCTTTTCACCTAAGGATGAACTAACTAATATACTTTAATTTTCTAAACTTCATCGATGGTCTGATTTCATTCCCTGTCACAGGATCCTGGTAGAGGAGCTTCTACTGAACATGATGTTCTGACTCTGCTGGCAGAAAGCTTCCTCACCGCCCAAGTGTCAGTGACATGTTTGAAGAGGGATGGCTGCCTGACTCCATTTATTAACTAAGCCAGCCCTCTGTCTTCGCATCAGCCTGATGAAGGAGCAGGCTGGCTTAGCTAATGGACGGAGACATAAAGACAGCCCCCCATCATACATATTACTGAAGCTTATGTAGGAACATCATTGCTTATTGGGCCATTGGTTAAATTTAGGAAATATTAGTCAATTGGTGTTTTTTTTTTTGCATCTTGAACAGAGTATTGGATCTGCTTAAACAGACCTGCCCTGAGTGGAGACTTACTGGAAGTGCTCCATTATATGGAAACATATTGGCAATGCTCCATGGGAAAACAATATGTAAAGAGCTATCTCCCGAGGAAAGAGAACCATCTTGCTAGTGCTACTGAGTGGACATGGCTCCCGATGAGTCACAATCTGACTTTTTAGCAAACTTTGGGACTTTACATGAGAAAATAGTCAGGTCAGATATCCATCTGTAGACCGCTGTTTTGGGGCGCTTGTCTCCCATTTATACGGAGGTTCCTGGCTGTCCGGGAGCATTGCCTTGGACTAATAGGGAGCCACTTCCACAATGAATCTTTTTTTGGTGTTGGACAACCCCTTTAATGTCCAATGACAGACTAACTGGACTGAATCGTTGACATATAGGAAAACCCTTATATTCCCCATCATCCTGCATTGACAGATTTAACTAATTCTCAATATATGAGGCATCGTTGCTGAAGAGTTGTCAGCCGTTGCATTGTGAGATTTTATCCAATATTGTCCGTTACTCTGTTTATACACTACTGAGTCTCATTATTTAGTAGTGGTCAGTTCCAGGTTCTGAAATTAGACTTTGCTATAAAAGCTGTGCCGATGCTCCAGTGATCCAGATTGCTACACCAGATGGTTTTATGTTTGTTTGCAATGAAGGAGTTAATCAACCAAGCATATGCAGAACCTGGGAATTCCTGGAAGCAAAACACGGATCCTTCAGTAAGATTAAAGAGTGACAATTAATCGATACAGCTCAACAAATTAAATTGGATCTGTAGCTGAATGTCCAAAAGGAGGGCACTGAAATGTTGCAGCGCTGACGCTGTGATTAATTAGAAAGGGAATGGGAAGATTTTAAAGGCCGTGAGAATTCGTTTACAAAACCCTGGAGCAAGTAGTCAGTGTGACTAAAATACAATGTTCCATTCTGCGGCTTGTTTACTGAGGCAGACGATGCTTTCCGCAGCGTTGCAGAATTTTTTGTTTAGACCAATTATTATGTCTCTAGAAAACAAAATTGTTATAGAACTAGAAAGTTAATTCCCGACCTCCCAGCCAAAACTGATTAAAAAAAAGTAGGGAGTAGAATTTTGAATTTGAGATAAATTAAGAAATATTTTTAACTAATTACATTGTACAGCTTTTTATAAATTAAGTAAATTAAACATTTCTCATTTTTTCAATTATTTTATCCCCTAAGGCAGAAACAATTATAACTGTTTATTGGATTCTAGTGAAGGATGAGAATCTATCATAGTATGGTCGTGGTGGATATAGATGTGTTTCACGGGCTATGGTCATGGCATTCTCAAAATTAAGTGGTAGGGGAGTTATGGAATGTGTTATTTTTTCAAAAGTTGGATGCTATATTGGATGTTGGATTATATATATATATATATATATATATATATATATATAGCACAGGTATAAGGATGTGGGCAGCACAGCTGTCTGGAAGGTACGGTCGGAGTGCCAGCGGCTGGGGAGGCGATCCACCTCCAAAAATATAAAGACAGAGAATTCCACAGCACATCCAAATAGTAAAAAGTAAAAAAGCAACTTTATTCACCAGACACGCGACGTTTCGATCCGCTCACTGGGATCTTTCTCAAGCAGTGACCACTGATTGAGAAAGATCCCAGTGAGCGGATCGAAACGTCGCGTGTCTGGTGAATAAAGTTGCTTTTTTACTTTTTTCTATTTGGATGTGCTGTGGAATTCTCTGTCTTTATATATATATATATATATATATATATATGTATATATATATATAACTAGTATGTGTATTGTGTCTTTGGTTTTTACCGCTGCTAAATAAAGGACATCGTTTTTATTGGATGCTGGAATTTTCACCTTCTTTTCATTCAAAATATATATACAGTTGCAAGAAAAAGTATGTGAATGATATGGATTTCTGCACAAATTGGTTATAAAATGTGATCTGATCTTTATCTAAGTCATAACAATAGACAATCACAGTCTCCGTTCCCTTAAAATGTGACCTCCACAACACCCTGCCCCCTTAAAATGTGACCTCCACAACACCCCGCCCCCTTAACACTGACCTCCATAGCAGACCATCCCCTTAACTGTGACTTCCACTAATCCCTGCCCCCTTAACAGTGAACTCCACAGCATTCTGCCCCATTAACAGTGACCTCCACAGCAGCCACCCCTTTATTAGTGACCTCCACAGTACCCCATCTCCTTAACAGTGATTTCCACTGTACCTCTACAGCAATCTGCCCCTTAACACTAACCTCCATAGCAGACCGTCCCCTTAACTGTGACCTCCACAGGGTGGCCCGAGGTCTGGTTTTAGGCTAGACAGTCTGGCTTTCAGACTACCTGTCCTCCGTCCTGCACAGGGATGTCCTTTTGAACTGCTCACTCTCAGACAGCAGCACTGTGCTGTCTGAGTGTGAGCTGCAGGGAGAAAGTCACCCTCCCTCGCACCCCTGCAGCTGACAGAAGTACATTTTTACCTTAATTTTTTCAGTCCCTGACGGCTGCGGATTGGGAGGGGACGTGGCCTAACCAGGACAGGGGCGTGACTTAGTGGGACCTGGGGGCGGGGTATTTTAAGTCCGTCATTTGAGGGTGGCCTGAATGGCCACCCTACCTGCTCCCTTAACTGTGACCTCCACAGCACTCCGCTCCCTTAACAGTGTCATCCACAACACCCTACCCCTTTTAAAGCTGACCTACAGCAGTGAAGAAAAATGGCTGGTTGTTATGGAAACCTAGTATAAAACTGTGTGTATGTGGAGAATAAGGGCCTGCGAGCTTCTATTGGCTGATAAGGGTCATGTGACCAGGATTCTATTGGCTAATGCATTTTTTGGGAATATCTC
Source organism: Bufo gargarizans (assembly GCF_014858855.1). Taxonomy (NCBI): domain Eukaryota; kingdom Metazoa; phylum Chordata; class Amphibia; order Anura; family Bufonidae; genus Bufo; species Bufo gargarizans. The sequence goes on from NC_058087.1 coordinate 62,143,451, forward strand.
AGGAACGGTACGTGCTAGAGAGCTGAGACTCGGTCTAAAACCTTCCCGGACACCTGATATACCTGTGTGACAAATTTTGTGATTGTAGATGTGACGGTTTGGATTCCTTTAGCGGGCAGACATACATACATACATACACTCAGCTTTATATATTAGATTATCTATATAGTTCCAGGTAGATCCAACATCCTACACTAATCAATTTAGTGTTTTGTTTTTTGACAGATTGCTTGTGTGTAATTGGAAAGCGGCTCAACTCTACACTATCGCACATGCCCAGACTGTTCCATTTAGGGCCAGCTTTATAAATTCCGTTATAGGGTTCCGTTGTAATGAAACATAACATAATTTTAGGATGGAGTGAAAAATGGAACCCTTTAGGAGGGTGTCTTTGGCCACAAATAACTGTTCCATTATACATGACGGGGAAACAAATTCCTGTTGACGGAGTTATAACAGAACCCTATAATGGAGATTATAACTCTGGTGAGAATGCTGTATGATACGCTGTACTGATGACTGGGCTGAGAGAGCTGCTGCCCATGCATAGCCTATGCTCCTCCAAGGACAGGTTGGTAGGACAGAGGACGGGTCAAGGAGAACGTAATGTGCTCAGCCAACACAATGGACACAGCTGGGTGTCGTGTTCAATAGCATCCAAAATAAAAAGCCCATTACCAGAATATGGTAAATGGATAGGATTTCATAAAGGCGAGTTCTGTAAATGGTTATAATGTAAAAGAAGGCTAAGCATGTGATGAGATTACCGTTTTAAATGGAATCTACAGGAATGCTTCTTGCATTGACTCACTTCCCTTAGTTTATAAACACAATTTTCCTGATAATCTGTACGTTATAATCTTCTTTTTGTTACTTTTATTAAAATTAGCTTCTCATGCACTGATTTTCGTGGTGAGCTTGTGTTTATACACAGCAGCCAATCAGAAAAGGCTGATCTGCAATTGGAAGAGAGAAACTTCATCCTGAGCAAATGATGAGGCAGGGGGTGTGCCAAGACACCTCACACTTGCTGTAAATAAATAGTAGGTTTAAGAGGTTTTCGAAGTGTGTCCTATCCATAGGTCATCAGCATCTGATCGGTGGGGGTCCAACACCTGGAACGCTGCTAGATCAGCTGTTTGAGAAGACACTAGTGCTCACAGTAGCGCCGCGGCCTTCACTCTGCTTACCAAACACAGAGCCGTACATTGTATAGCGAATGTGCTTGATATCACAGTCCAACCCCATTCACTTCAATGTGCAAGCACAACTGCTTTCTCTATCAGCTGATCGGCGGGGGTCCTGGGTGTCAGACCCCCACCAATCAGGTACTTGGAAAACCCCTTTAATATCAACTTTAGGTAATGACCTACATATCATTTTGAACTTACAACTGGACAGTTGCTTGATTTTAACTTTTCTGGTAAATCTTGTAGTCTGGAGTCAATTCATAGCGTTGGCTGTTCCTTTTGGGAACACTAAATTTACATGCACAGCTTGTTGACACAGTTCAACCAGATTACCTCATGGGCAATAAAGTATTCAGCTAAAGCCGGCAGCAGTATGTTTTACTTTAGCTGCAAATAGAATCTGTAATTCCGGTACAAAAATGAAATGTGCATTTATGAGTATCTTGCAGGTGACAATGATATTTAGTTGTGTTACAGTGAGTTCAGTTGTATAGATTTGTCATTTTGTTATCTTATGGAGTCTCACAATTTAATATTTTTCTCTTCTGCTCCTCTCTTTAGAGATTTTGGTTTAAAGGCTATAAACCCCTTGATGGCAAATAGTTTTATGTTTGTATTTTACTCATTTTTGGCTAAAAATATTTTTTTCAATAGGTCCTTTTTAAAAGTATTTAAGCAGTTTTTGTGTTACAAGGTTACATTTCAGCCTAGCTGTAGAGGATCCTCAATCCAGTTTTCCAGTCCCATCATGCTGCTGTTCTGTTGGCTATGTATACAGTCCCATCATGTTGCTGTACTGACTGCTATGTAGAGCCCTTATGAGTAAAGTGCAATCATAACAAAATTACCCATGAAGGTGTTTTTCATAGCCTTTAAAGGGCATCTGTCAGCAGATTTGTAATAATGGAGCCTCTGCTCTCTCTGCAACTGCCGAGCCCTCCGCACTTTGACAGGGCTAGGCGTGATGTTTTCAGATGCACTTTAACTTGTAGCTACGTGCATACAAGAGCTGGACTGTCAGAATATTTAGACTATCAGACACTAGATTAAAGAATTTTCTCTGTCTAGCAATCTGTAGACTGACTACCCCTCTGGAACACCATTTTTAATGGGTTTAAAGGGTGACTGAGTTTTGAGAAAACTTTTGATATGTCATAGATGAGCACTATTCTCTATCATTATCTCTATTTCCGGCAGTCCCATAGCGTTAAATGGAGAGGTGGCTGTGCATGCGCGGTGCTCTTTCCATTCACCACTATAGGACCTCAGAAAATAGTTAAGTGTGCTTTCCTTCACTTCGAGGACCCCATTCTAGAGATGGGAGCGAATCCCAGAGGTGGTAACCACAACCAATCTGATGTTGATGGCATATTCTAGCAATATGTCATCAATGCCTGAGATCGGCCAACTCCTTTAATGTGATTATATCTCAGCAGAGAAATAAGTTTCATATTTTTTATATAAATCGTAGAACTTTTTGAAAAGTTATATTAATTACGTAAAAACCCATCTGTAGCTGTCAATTGAGATTCATTTTATGTGAACTTTTGACACTTGTGCAACCAGGAGATCATAGATGAACCCTGCATTCTGGGATGCTTTGGCAAGTGCCCAAAGCCTTCAAGATTACTTCATATGTGACCAATAACAATGCTAAAAGAGTCTCGTGTGCAGTCATAAAGAGGAGTATTCACCCCATAACAACCAATCTGTAGACTGTAAAAAAACAAATTCACAGGAGTTCGTCAGAAGAAAATTATTATTATTGTATAGGACACTTTTATATTTTATATTTAACAAAATATTTTAATATATTTCTGTAATGCATCAAGTATTTTTCATATGGAACATCTCTGTATAGACAAGGCGACGGCTTTACATGACCTTTCATAGGCATGCTCTTGTTGCAGCCCATTGACACTGGGAAGTTGAGATCCAAGTAGCATAGGCGTATGTATCCATCTACTGTAACTGTAGAGTGTAATGGGTATCATTAGAGAGGTGGTAGGCATGTTGTGTGATAATGAAGGGATATGGACAGGAGTGGCAGTGCAAAATGGAAACTTTATTGATGTTTGTGTGCATAGGGTACAAGTGTTTGGTTTGAATTATTTGATGCCATGATCTGGATGCTAGTAAACATCTGGGTCATGGCATCAATAAATAGCTTAATTTGGGGCATAGGGGTGATTAGATGAGCAAGTTCTCATCTTTTTACTCCTTTACTGGATAAAAAAAGACCCCCGTATGTGACAGAGAGCAAATTTGCTTTCTGATTGATGGAGTAGAGGGTCTTGCGAGAGGGTATATTTTCTCTCCTCCTTGCAACTTGTCAACTTCCATATGCCCCCCTTCTTTCCTCATGCTTCAGCTGGTTGAAATCTCAGCCAGCTGAAAGTGAGGAGGGCTGCTTTAACCCTTCATATCTGGGGCTCTGTAGCAGCTAGAGATATAGTAGGGAGGTAGGGAGATATAGACTTTAAAAATGTGGTCAGAAGTGAATGAAGTTTTAAGCTGCCATCACTGCTGACCTGATTTCTAAAGGCTGTATCTCCCAATGTAGTGGGATAATGCTGCGATCCTGGTCTTCTTTTAAAGCTTATATTGCCAGCTTTCAAACTAGACCAGGCCTACATATCTATTTACCTCCTTTTCCCAAAGCCTGAGCAGAGCTCAGGTGATAGGATGCATACCTGTTGGTGGTGTTTTCAAATTTCTTTACCCAAATGATTAGGTGTGATTTACACATTATTGTTTTTTAGCATGTCGTACAATTGTCAATCACAAATATTTGTAAAAATGTGCAAACCTTTATACATTTGACATTGCTTTGAAGTTATTTGACCTATCATTTTTTGTTCACATTACAATATTTGATTGCAAAATATTAGCTGCTTTTTCGCCAGACTATTAAACTTAACGAAGAATAATCTGCATGCCATGGATAAAGGACAGACATTACCTCCACATAAGAATGAGAAAATGAAGACTTTTGAAATTACTGCATGGAAAGTACCATTTGCCTGAAGTGCTACATGGATACTGCTTTATGGTTATGACCATTATTTAGGCACTTCTATATGGTTAAAACTATTTTGGCACTGCCATGTGGTTGGCACCTCGGTTTGGGCACTACTATGTTTGGCACTGGAGTTTGTCTACTGACATATAGCTGTCACTGCTTTGTAGGCACAACTATAGGCACTAATACAGTATGTGGTTAGCAATACTACATGGACAATGCTATGTGACGTACACTAACATATTAATAACATTGCTATATGGGTACTACTACTATATGCGTTACAATTCATTATGACCACTACTAGGTAAATACTGCTACATTTTTTGCCCTCACTACTGTGTGTTCATTGTATTGCCAATCTTTGCATGACACCATTTTGTGGGCCCAAACTTCTGTGTGGACAGAAATGACTGTACATTAATATAACTGTCATTACTGGACATAAATGATGTGTGGGCAAAGTGCAACCATTTTTATATGTGAGCCTATTTCCTAAAGGGTCCATTCACACGTTTGTAGTGTATTGTGGATCCACAATACACCCAGCCAGCACCCCCATAGCACTGCCTATTCTTGTCTGCATTTGCGGACAAGAATAGAACATGTTAAATTTTTTGGGGGAGCCTCGGAACGGAAGATCGGATGAGGACAGCACACCACATCTCTTCCGGCCCCATAGGGAATGAATGCGTCCAGATTCATTCCGCAACAATTGCAGAACTGGATCCGGACCCATTCTACGGGCATGTGAATGGACCAAATGGGGATATATTGACTATAGTTTGTAATGTCATATACTGACACATTTAGATATCTCTCTCTTTACAGTATATTAACTCAACTCTCATCAAACTGAGATTTGACCACAACACTGAAAAAACACATTGCAGAATTATAGCAGGCAATGTAAATTGGCTATTCAATTTTGGCAGGGCATCCGAACAAGCCTTTTTACAAGGGCTAATGCCCAGTCAATTATTGGGAATGAACAAATCGTGAGTGGAGATTCTTTCATGGCAGCACATTCTTGTTTACACAGGATAATCTGCTCCTGGCAAACAATGATTTTATTTGCCGCATAAAAGGTGTGATCACTCAATGAATGAATATTTGCTCATTCATCGGGGGTTTAGCAGCACACTTACAGAGGAAGCATCAGGAATGAATGCTCTTCCCTGATAATTGCCCCATCCTTGGCCCATGTAAAGGGCCTTTAGTCACATGTGCCCAGGTCACCATAGAATCTTGATATAGCCATGGTTGTCAGACATTTTAGAATTCAATACAAGGCAGGAAGAGTCCTTTGTGCAATGTTTTTGTTAATAAGTATTTTTTGGATGAAACTTCAGTAACTAATAATCAGATGTATCTCCACTCAAGGTTTTCTTTTCGGAAGAGGTTTTGAGGCAGATTTGCCTTCAGGTTTTTCAGCCAAAGCCAGAAGTAGATCCAGCAAGAAGTATAGGTTCTTCCTTTATATTTCCAATTCATTTTGAATATTTTGAATCCACTTCTGACTTTGGGTGAAAAACCTGCAGGAAAATCTGTCTCAAAACCTCCTCCAACATATTCAGTGTGAACCTACCCTCAAAACCATACAATAACATAGTTGCTATATTAAATCTTAAAGGCCACTTTTACATGGACTGACTGAACCGTTCATTCCTGATTACTGCCTGCCCATCAGTAGAGGTGATATAGCTACTTGCTTAGAGATTTGTTCTTTCTGGGCAGTAGATTCCTGTTTACACATGATGACCTGCTGCTCAGAAACAGTGATTTTGGATGCCACGTTAACAATTCTTTCATCCAATGAATGAGTATTGGCTTGTTCATTGAGTGATCAGTGGCACATATAAACAGGACCGTTCTCGGGAACGAGTGCTCATACGAACATTCATTCCCGATAATCAGCCCAATAATCTGCTTGTGTAAAAGGGCCTTAAGTGAGATTTTTTGCCTCGTCCACAGATATCCTTTTCATAGCCCCTGATCAATATTAAATAGTGAAAAGCGGCAACAAGCTTCAAAAAGTGGAAAGTTGCAAAGCTAGACTGTTACACAATTTCATTGCAATCAAACAGCTAAATTTTGTTGTTCAAGGGTTTAGAAGACCTTTTGGATGACGTTATAATAGGCCTTCATTGCTGTTGACATTCTTAACAAATAACTTGAAGAACATGGTATAGTTGCACCTTTTGGTATGAATGGATGAGTTCTTCTAAAAATACACCTTGGCTATGTGACAAGATTTTTTTAAGATCAAAATGCTCTGATGCTCATATTAGGGGGGCTGCTTGGGTGAAAATGTGGGTATGTTTGGGTTCAGCTCTGAACCTGGACAACCCCTTTAAAAGTAAAAGTACATCAGGGGGTTACCTCACTTAGTTTGCGACTTTTGCAGAAGTCATACATAGTAAATGAGCCATAATCCAGGTCTAGTCTCATTTTTAGCTCTTAAACATAGACCACTGTAAAAAGTGGCAAGGAACGAAATGTCGCAAATTTAACCAACTGTTGTAAAAAATTCACAACTTTTTTTGACTACAAAACTGACATCACTGATTTGATAAAAGAGAGAGAAAGTTTTGAGGGTCAGACAGATCTGTTGGAAGGGATTCCACTAGATCTGAAAAACTTGAGGCCCCTCGGGTTTGTAGGAGTAGGGTTGAAATGAAGTAAAGCGCTAGATACTAAAGGCTGCTTGGGGTTTTTTCAGGTTGACAAGAGTGTCTGCCTGTAAAGGATATGGGAGTGTGCCGAACTAGGGGGACTGGTGGGTAATGGTACCACCCCAGTCTCGCCAGTTCTTGTGGAAACCCTTTTTAGCGCCAATAGTGGTAGGTCAGTGTCAAGCTACTCGGCTATATAGTGGATCTTACATCAACATAACATTTGTAAAAGAGTATAGTAAAAGATGTGTGGATATATATAAAAAATATATACACAGGATAAATGCCACCCCAGGACTGATTGTAAGTGGCTAGTACTCAGAAGCTTATGTACCCTAAAATTAATGTCATCCTCAAGAATATCTTGGATGAAAATAAGAGTGAATGAAGGATGGAACTAGTGGCTGGCCTAAAGCATTGATTAAAGCCAATTCTTCGGTGACAAAGTGGTCGGTTCCCCAGAGATAAATCTGATCATCATTCTACAAAAGCAATGTTTTCTTTTTTAGAACAATATACCGTATGCAAAAACGTTTCAAATAATTCTACTGTTTTCCTGAACTCAGTGCCCTGTTGATGCGGTACTGAGCTGTAGGCAAATATAGAGTATAGCTTACCAAATACAAGTTGTGTTCATTCAGGCACGAATGCATACCTTGTGCTCGAGATTAAAATATGAACAGACATTAAGTAGGATGTATGCTCTCCCCTGTAATTCATTTCTTAGGTAATTTATCTATGGTGCCTTCAGAATTCACCAAGTGCAGTAGAAGTCAACTGGTATACAGCCCTTGCCCTAATACAAACACAATCTACAATTAGATAATGGTTTCTAATTCAAAAGTTCCCCTACCGTAATTTTGATGTATGTAATGTATCTCAGCATTACCCCGAACAGTCTAGACTACTTCCTTACTTTGGTTAACCAATTACATGGGCACCCTACTATAATTAGAATTTAGCATTTTCATGTTATTTGGCATACAATGTATTTATTTTACTGTGGCTATGGAGTGGTCTAGTTTTGTGAATTTCTTTAGACCATATGAATAATTCAGAGCTAACAAACTATGGCTGGAAGTAACCTCAGACTCGAAAGAAAGAAAATATTTTTAGGTGAACTGGTTGGGAATCGATGAAATGGAACCAACGTTTCCTCACAGTGTCACACTAGAAAGTCTCAGCGTTCTGTTTGGTTAAACCTTGTCATAAAATTTGAAGCCGTCCCCAGAGGAGGACATTACGCGATGCAGAGCTCAGTGTGTGAAGTTCGTTGCTGTGTACATAGTTGAGCGAGATCCAGCACAGTCTACCACCTTTACATAAGGAGTATCCATTTTTGTGCCGTCATCCTTTGTACTGCTCTTGTCCAATATGCTTGGAGTCTTAAAAGTTTATCTAGTCCATGGACTTGAATGTAGAGGCAGCCCCTTACATATCTGGCATAGGCACAGCATGTCTATAGGGTTTGCTTCCCATGGCACTCTCTTTTTGAACACTGTGCTGGTTTCCACCAGTCCCCGTTGTGGCAGTGACAAATGTTACAATCATCCACTTTGACTTCAATCCCTGCTGGGATTATAGTGGTGCCTGCAAAGCAGTTAGGTCCTGAAAATGGAAAAAATGTCAGAATTAAAATTGGATCAACTGGTCCAATACATCTGAATACAATGAACGTGCCACAAACACAAGACTGTCCTACATGGCCCAATATTCATAAGACTCGAGGTAACCAGAATATCCTCACATTATTAGAATGAATGGGAAATATTGATATGAACTGTGTTGTCCCATAAGACACTTTCCATAGGAAAGGGATAAGTGTCTTATCAGCAGAGGTCTGACCAATGGGGTCCACACCGATCACAAGAACCGGGGCCCATGCTCCCCCATTTGAATGGAGTGTCAGTCACACATGCACACTTCAGTACATTCAGCTCTATGAGGACACCGGAGATAGCTGAGTACAAGCACTTGGCTACCTCTGGCAGTCTCATAGAGTTGAATGGAGCGGCAGAATGGTGGGCATGCCGCTCCACTCAAGCAGAGAGCATGAACCCCTAGTATCTTGATTGGCAGGAACCCAGGTGGTTGGACCCCCGCTGATCAGACACTTAGCCCCTGGGGTTGTCCTGGATTAGAGAAACATGGCTGCTTTTTCCCAAAAACAGCACATCACCTGTCCATGGGTTGTGCCTGGTATTACTGCTCAGCTGCATTGAAGTGAATGGGACTGAGCTGCAATACCACATACAAACTGTGAACAGGTGTGGTGCTGTTGTTTGGAAGAAACCAACCCTATTTTTCTGATCCTGGGTAACCCCATTAGGCTACTTTCACATCTGCGTTGTGCTGTCCGTCCGGTTTTGAGATCCGGCACAGGCTCTCAAAACCACAGAACAACGCTTCAGTTTTGTCCCCCATTCATTGTCAATAGAGATAAAACGAAACAAACCAGAAAGGAGTGCACCAGAATGCATTCCGGTTTGTTGCGTTCCCATGCTGGACCCAAAAACGCTGCAAGCAACATTTTTGTATGCGGCATGGAAAATTGAAGAAGCTGGCTCCAGCACCAAAAAGATCAGTTTTTGGCGGAAACAAAAAAAAAAAAAAAAAAAAAAAAAAAAACACATCCGGCGCCTATTGACTTAAAATGGTTTTAGTGCTGGATCCGGTTTCTTCATTTTCGATATAGTACAATGGCATTCGTTCAGAATCGATGCAGCCAGTTGTATTATTATAAAGGGAACGTTTTGCTGTGGTTTTGAGATCCCATGCTGGATCTCAAAACAGGACAGTAAGAGCCCAGATGTGAAAGTAGCCTAAGTTTGTAAAGCCTCATTCACACGTCCGTGTCCGTGCTCAAATCTGTGAGAAGGTGGTCAGTGATGCATTCGTGAAACTGTCCGTGAAGGATCCGTATTGGGTTCCGTTTTTTGCTGTCCGTGTGCCATCTGTGTTTCACTGCTTAGCTGAAAAATTATTTTCAAAGCATCTCTTCCTAATGATCCGTGAAATACGTAAGGCATCCGTGTTGCATCTGTGGTTTTCACGGACCCATAGACTATAATGGGCGTGATGGATCAGTGAACACGGACAAAATAAAGCATGCTTCTGTGCTAAAAAAAACTGACCCACGGACTGTGCTAAAACACTGAATACACAAATTCAAATGAATGGTGATGTGTGCTGTCTGTGGTACAGCACACGTCCGTGGAACACTGACATGTATGAGGCTTAAGGAAATTAGTGTCTAGTCAATGAGATTTTAAATGATGATTGACAGATGCAGATGGAAGGACATCATTAGAAGCCGAAGCAAAATGACTGTAAATCATGTTACATGGCACGGTTTATATATTACATGAGCCACATTGTTTTGGCACTAACTTAGGATTTTAGAGTATTTGGGATTTATTAAGTGCTAAAAATCTTGCCAGGTATGCCCAGACCAAGCTTTGATTTAATATTCTCATCAGGTTAGCCAGAAATTTGTCACTGACCTAGAGCAACCAATAAAGAGCTGGCCATTGTCTCCTGAAAGTTGTAGAATGGCAATACATTAGTGATAGGTTGCTGTGGTAAAATGTATCTGTATATCGCCACCTGCTGTTTATTTTTTTCTTATTTCTTTGACCTGCTCACTGCGATGGCCGCACATGCTCAGTTTCATCCTTCAACCGCCTCCTGAGCTGTGATAGGGAGAGCATGGACACGCCTCCTGAGCTGTGATAGGGAGAGCATGGACACGCCTCCTGAGCTGTGATAGGGAGAGCATGGACACGTCCCCTGAGCTGCAGCAGAAAGGACACTACCTTGAGCTTTTCCGCTTGATATATATCTAGCAGAGCAATGAATGGGGAGATCTCTGGACTCATTGCCATGTACTGTATGAAACGGATTGCCATGTACTGTATGACTTTCATTTTTAAAGGGATTCTGTCACCTCGTTTTAGCTTATAGAGATGCGGGAATGCACGGCTAGATCGCCGCTAGCATGTCCGCAATATACCTGTCCTATAGGGCTGTGTGCTTTTATTGTGTTTAAAAAAAAATGATTTTCTAGATATGTAAATGACCCTGGTAAGGAGGAGCCCAAGGGGCTGTACTAACCTTCTTGGAGCCCAGCCACGCCCTCCTGTGAAGGAGTCCAGCACCGCCTATGTCCTCCGAATCTCCTCCTAGCTCACAGTTAGATTGCCGTAATCTCGCCATGTGCGAGCTCGCAGCATGCGCAGTGCCGGTATTGTATTCCTTCCCTGTGCTCGCATCAGCCTCAGGGAAGGAACTGCGCATCGCGAGATTACGGCAATCTAACTGTGAGCAAGGAGGAGATTCGTGAGTACAGGCGGTGCTAGGCTCCTTCTCAGGGGGCCGTGGCTGGGCACGAAGAAGGTTACAGTCCCTTGGGCTCCTTATCAGGGTCATTTACATATCTATAAAATCATTTTTTAAACACAATAAAAGCACACAGCCCTATTGGACAGGTATATTGCGGACATGCTAGCGGCGATCTAGCCGTGCATCTCCGCATCTCTATATGGTAAAAAGAGGTGACAGAATCCCTTTAACATTAGTCATGGAATAACCGTTTTAATAAAAAGGAATCTCTAAACCAGGCACCTAGTTATCAAGACTAAGCTGGATCTAATAGTGGCAGGACCTAAGTTTACATATGCACTGCAGCTGCTTCAGTATGCTACATGTTTGCAGAGTATGTATAAGCTTTGACAGTCCAATCTCTATAGGGACCAAGGGTCAATAGAATTCACTGACGTGCAGAGAATGGAAAAAGGGACAAGATTATAGCAGTGTCCTAAAATGTGACAGTTTCTGTCCTCCCAAATATGTTTACAATTTTTCAAAGTATAATAAACATTTAGCTTTTTACTATAAAAAACTATGCACGTACAGTACCGTGTGAGGGAAACATCTGGACACACACCTTTAAAGGGGTTTTCCAAGACTTAAAGGGGTTGTCTGAGTTATGAAAAAAAAAAAGATATAGCACAGAAAATCTGATGGGCAGCAATATATAACTGAGCTAAGCAAGTTTTAAGCAAAAAAAAAAAATATATATATATTTCCTCATTTCCCTGGTTCTCTTCTGGCCCTTTGTTTACATGCAATAAAAACAATCTCTGCCCCTCCCCCTGCTCTGCAAAGAGAGTGAAGACAAGAGCTGCCCTGAGTGACATGTCTGCCTGCTGGGAGACTCAGCAGCATGTTGTATGTGTAGAACTACAAGTCCCAGCTGTATAATGACACTGCTAAGGTAGTGAATACAAGTGCTGCCCTGAGTGACATGTCTGCCTGCTGGGAGACTCTGCAGCATGTTGTAAGTGTAGAACTACAAGTCCCAGCTGTATAATGACACTCCAATACACACAGGATCTTCCCCCTACCTTCTTGTGCAATGCTCTCTCTAGTCCTTCAGCTCCAGTGCCCAGTATTGTCTCCTCACTGCCTGCTGCAGCTAGCCAGTATGTGCAGCTGAAGGGGTTAAGAATCCCAGCAAAGAGTAGACAGCAGTGAAGGGGGCGTGGCCAGCACAGTAACGTCTCGTTTGCAGGCTTGTAAATAAAGTTTATCAGAGCAGGGAGAGAAGCTGACATCACAGGTCATGTGACCCTCTGTGAAATCTGAGAAACCAGCCACTGGAGATAAAGTGAGTTAATTGGAAAGCTGTTACATTTGCCCAGTTAGGAACATAGAACAAAAAAATAACTCGGACAACCCCTTTAAATACTGATGAGCTATCCTTTGGATCTCTCAGTATCTGATCGGTGGGGTTCTGACACCCGGGAACCCCTGCTGATCAGCTGCTTGAAAAGGCAGTAGCGCCGCAGCGTTCTCTCAGCTTTTCTTAGGCCAAGTGACGACACATCTGTCACGTGGCGTTCATCAGTCATGTGGCATAGCGCAGCTCAGCACCATAGAAGTGACTGGGGGCTGAGCACGATACAAAGCACAGTCGCTATACAATGTGCGGCGCTGTGCTTAGTAAGCTGCGAGAAGGCCGCGGTGCTCACAGGAGCGCTTGTGCCTTATTAAACAGCTGATCGGCGGGGGTCTGGGGTGTCGTACCCCCTCATCAGTGTTGAAGCCCTAGAAAACCCTTTTAAGGGTCCATTCACATGTCCGCAAAATGGGTCCACATCCATTCCGCAATTTTGCGGAACGGGTGCGGACCCATTCATTTTCAATGTTGCCGCAAAAGATGCGGACAGCACACAGTGTGCTGTCCGAATCCGTACTTCTGTTCCGCGACCCCGCAACAAAAATAGAGCATGTCCTATTCTTGTCCGCAGACACGGACAAGAAAAGGCATTTCCATTATAGTGGCAGCCATGCACGGTCCGCAAAATGCGGAACACACATGGCCAGTGTCTGTGTTTTGCGCATCCGCAGTTTGTGGATCGCAAAACACTTGCAGACGTGTGAATAAACCCTAAGGCTGAGTTCACACTTCAGTTATTTGGTCAGTTATTTCCATCAATTATTGTGTGTCAAAACCAGTAGTGAAGCCTACACAGAGATACGATATAATGGAAAGATCTGCACCTGTTCTGTGTTTTATGACCTGGTTTTGTCTCACAATAACTGTATAAACTCAACCTAACTAGTGTAATTTGTAGAAAACTGACTTCCAAGTGAAAGTATTGGGAATACATAAATTGAGAGGGAGACTGCATTAGTTAAATGTTTTCGGGCCGCCATTTTGAAATACGCCATATTGAATTCAGCTCAGGTTTTTCCAATGGGAAGGGGGTCATGTGATGTATGAGTCTGAAGTAGAATGAACTCATATTGCACAATACGGCTCACCTGAAATGGCATCCGGGAGAATACTGGATACAAAGAAAATATCATGTAAAGCACTTTAGGAAATTGACAGGTGCAGGTAGTGTAAATGTGATCACGCCTGGCAATGCCAATCAAAGTGCAGAGGGTACGCCAGTTGCAGAGAGATCAGAGCCTTTAGGTGTAACGGCAACGCCCCCTTTGCTCCTAGATGCTCATTTGCATATACTAAATGCGGACACATATGAACATGGGACCAACACAGATGCCTTCAGCTGCCAAGTGCACATGTAACAGGTCAGCCAGTGTGATAGGTACAAATCTGCTGACAGATGCCCTTTAATAGTAAAAATATACATGTTGGGTATTTGATGGCGCAAATAATCATATAAAGCTTTTCTGATAATCGGTACCTAATATTTTATAGGCTCTGTGCAAGTGTGTGATTGAATGTCAACTACTTGTAACAAGATGTGCTAGAATGGAGTCTGTAGCATGGCCCTGAAACGGTCATGTCTAACATTAGGCCCCTGTATGAGCCCTGATGCAGATCAGGTAGCAGGATGATCAGAGACAGAGGCCTCGATTTAGACAAAGCAATTCTTGTAGCTCAATGATGCATTTTTAATGTTACTGTATAAAGTGTACAAGGCGTGCAATATTGTAAGGGGTATGCCCATGTAGCTGTGACCAGGAATATGGCTTAGCAACAAGCCAGAGCTCCTCTCCATCTTTCAGTGGGCACCCTCCGCACACGTAACTTTCTATTTTTTCGCTCTTAATCTCTTTTTACTGTACTTGTAAATCTTATACTAAGTAAACTCTCCACTTAAAACTTTGCAGCCTGTTAGACACAAGGCTTTTGCCTACAGAAGTGGCGATTTCCTTATATTCCCAAACTCATAATGACACGTACAATAAATGTATTTTGTCGATTTAGGGAAATTATACAGGTATAAAAAATAAAATAAAAATATGATGGAAATTGCATTTTTCAGGTATTCTGCCATTATAAAGAAATCACAAATTAAAAAATAATTTATATATAAATGATTAATAAAAATCTTATCAGACAAAAAAAGAAACTAAGGAGCTGTGTAAATGTAAAAACATAGAGATTACAGCATTCTCTCATTCATAACCTAAGGACAAAACTGAATTGGTCGATGAAGAAGTTGTCTGCGATTTACTCATTTATCGCGCTCCTCCCACTCAGCAGGACCTATGAAGGGAACTGCACTTACCTGCTTCCCACTGCTTGGTTCCAGCTCCATGGGTACCAGGATGTCTTCACTGTACTCCCATCATGGATGCGGTCACATAGGCCAATGCAGCCAAGGACTGGTCTTCTGTGGTGACGTGTCCCCAAGAGACATGTGACCAAGCAGTGACGTGCCACTTGGGGACACATCATCACTGAGGCCAGTCATTGGTTGCAGTGGCCAATGTGACCACGTTTATGTAGGAAGTTTACAGGTGGGGAACCCGAAGTCCAGTGACGATAGCCCAGTAGTTGGAATTTAGTGATAGGGAGCAGGTAAGTATAGTTCCTTCACAGATCACTGTGTGTGTGTGTGTGTGTGTGTGTTGCGAGGAGAGGGGTGAATTTAAAAAATTCATAAAAACTTGTGTAAATAGCAAATTTTTAAATCACTTTATCTAAAAAACATGCCTGCATCCACCTGAAAAAGGCTGTCAACTCATGACGACTAGGGGTCTCACTTCCACCTTATTTGCAGTCCACTGAGCATTGTCAGGCAAGATCCGTCCCTAGCAACATTGACACCACCGAGGAAGTGCAGGCGTGTCAAAGCTAGCTAAGATTCTGAGCCTGATAAAAGAACTGCTTCTACACAGCTTCTGAACATGACAGAAATGTCCTGCCTTTCTGTAAGTGTGATCTCTCCTGTCTTATTTATTCTGTGAGTGTCACCTGGAGCAGAAAATAAACAGTGGGAAGTAAGGGAAAGTACGTCACAACAGTACAGTGCTGGCAGATTTCATAGAAGGGAGGCACCCACTGCTTGTGAGAGAAGTTAATTTAGCTGTGCAGCTAAAACAGAATAATATAGCTGAAAAAGACATTAGGACAGCCCCAAAAAGACCTCTCAAGTCCTTTACAGTTATGATTGTACAAAAAAGCACAGCAATTATTCTTTTACTCAGGTATGTTTTAAAGTGTAACTGCCTTTCTATTTTGTATTTGTGCAATGTGTAGTGGCAGTGATACTGACCATTTTTGTAATATACTTTAATTACTAAAATTGTCAATTTCTATTAAAAAAATTGCTCTAAAGTGGCCCATTTTGAGACTTAGCAACGCTCCTCTGTCTTCTGTTTACATAACACAGTCAATGTTCAGCACGTCTCCACTGTTATGTAAACAGAAGACAGAGGAGCGTTGCTAAGGCTCTAAAATTGAGCACGTTAAAGCTATTTTTGAACAAAAATGTATGATTTCAGTAATTAAAGTATATTACAAAAATAGTTAGTATCACTGGCCCTATATATTACAAAAATAAATAAAAATTGGCAGTTACACTTTAAGGCTTCATTCATATCTGCACCAGAGTAAATAAAAAAAATTGGACAAAATAGTGCAGCACGCAGCTCTATTTTGTCTGGTAAAACGCCGGACTCCCTGATGAAATTATAGTCAATTGGGGCCATCAGGCCATCATTTTTGATGTTCTGCTCCTATGAGAGAGGAGAACAATATAAATCAATAAGGGGGATGTGCACATGTTAATAAATGTTTGCCAGTCTCCATACAAATCTTACACATCTACTGTAACTCAATCAAGGATAATACATTCAAGTGCTCTTTATACTAAGGAAAAGCAAAGATATTAGCATTGTGGGGCTTTACTGCTCTCCATACGATTCTATAATAATGATTTTCTCAGAAAAAAGTACTTGTGAAACATTATTAACTACTACCAATCGGTGCACAGTCTATGACTGCCGAGAATGGATAATAGAAGTAATAAATCATTATGTGAGAATTCTGCAGTATCCTGGTAGAGGGGGAGGCAGGGCTACATGTGTGAACACTAACTTACTAACTACTTATTGTGTTCGGGGATAGCTTTGTAATCCAATGCAGGCGCACTGGTACTGGCTGTCTGCGCTACACACCGTATAATACATCATTCTCTTCCTGAGCTTGCCTGATGAATGGTAGCATGTCAACTTTCTGCAAAAAAAATTTGCATATCTTCATTTGTTACATTTGTCAAATGGTAATATAGGTAGCTTTCTGTATATCGGTGTTAAAATGTCTTTAAAATTGAAAGGTATATGAATCTTAAGAAAAAATAACGCTGAAAATTAGACGTTAATTTGTCCTGTTGTAATTTGTGCTAAAATGATTAGACGGCATAGAAAAGAGGTGAAAATGGTCACTCTGTGGTTACATAGCCTTCTTTTGAAACTTTCTTTAGTTTCTTTTTTCGCTTTTGAAATTGCTTTATTTTTTATTTTTTTTCATAGACAAATAAAGAAACATCATGACAGAAAAGAACCAAATGCCAAAGTACATTTGAAAAGATGAAAGCTTTTGCTTTAGATATTACAAATTGCAAGACCATTAAGACTCATAAAATCAAATGGCCTAAAAACAAAGGATGTAAGGAAACACAAGATAAATCGAAAGGGGGGGGGGGGGGGGTCAGGAGGAGTCTTCAAGTATGGTGTGAATACCAATGGGAGGAGTAGTGTCTGTCTCAAAAGTATCCTATTTTGGATATCAGAAATGGGATGTCAACTTGTCACTGGGAATATAAGTATTTTCTATGGGGACTAGATCAGGGATATTCAACCTGCGGCCCTCCAGCCTTTGTAAAACTACAACTCCCATCATGCTCTGCTGTAGGCTGATAGCTGTGGGCTGCCCAGGCATGCTGGGAGTTGTAGTTTTGCAACAGCTGGAGGGCCGCAGGTTGGGAATCCCTGGACTAGATGTTTGCTTACACTTCATGGATTCCATTTTTCTAATGAACAAATATATATATGTGTCAACTGTAGCTACATGCTAAAAGGGGAGACATTCACACACCCAGTACTGAAGACCCAATTTGAAATTAGACATTTCTTGACCTGTGATAGTTCATTTGTGATTTATCTTTTGTCTTGCCCCTGCAATCTTTTTTATGTAGGGGAAACCATCTGTGAGGTCAAGACCAGAATGAACTATCACAGGTACTCGATCCGTCAAAAGAGGAGAGACCTCCCGGTGCCGAAGCACTTTGTTGAGGCTGGGCACAGAGAGAGGGACCTCAAATTTAGGGTGATAGACCATATCCCCCCAGTTAAAAGGGGAGGTAACAGGGAAAGATTATTGAAACAACGTGAGATCATGTGGATACATAGATTACATACACTGAAGCCGGATGGCCTCAATGCTGAATGTAGATGGGAACTGTATGGATGAGGGATACGTGTAGTGCTCATTAACGTGGGGGCCCTCGACCATTCTGTCTGGTGTAGGGGATACATAACAGTGCTCGCTTTCTTGAGAATATAACTACTGTGTATTGATACGTTATTTCATTCATTTCAGATCATTCTGATTAGCTCGATGAACCTTTTTCTATGTATTGGATGGAGCCGCCCTATGAATTTGAATATGGATATGACAGTGACCATCGTGTGGAGACATGCGGGACGGCGATTGATTGCCTGGGATGGTTACATAGTGCACACTATGTCTAATATTGTTTTATAGCGGTCTAAATATAATGATGGTGTATGTTACCTTACCGGCCACACACCCTTGAGTTGGTGATATGATATACACGATATCATGTTATGTGTAGGTAGATGGGAGGGGTGTGTCCCATTATAACCACACACCATGAAAGTTTAGTGGTGATGGCCACGGGGGACGATATAATCGCTTAGGCTAATGGCTGAGTTCGATTTTATTCCCCCTTGGCCCTCTCCAAGTACCCTTGGGTGCGCTTCTATTTTGGACTATGTGCACATGTACACGTTCGGGCCGCGGTGTGATCGTCCGCCTGTCCAAACACATTCACATTACCATGGTTACTAAACATGCCCCGCCTGTGGTGCGACTGATGCCGAGTCACATGGTCTGGCCTCCCTCCCCTCGCTGCGGCTGCACCTACGGTGTGCTCTAATGGATGACGCTGCGGTTCATGGAGACATCACGTGGGAGCGCAGCGGCGTCGGGGGCGTGGCCAGAGACGTCTGGCCCGGCGCATGCGCACCGCCGACGAGGGGACGCCAACTTTGGCGGCGTGGTAATGTCCATATGTGGTGAGCTCCTTCCTGATTTTAATATGTAATAAGGTACAGCTGTAAGGACAGCAGATGATTTTAACCCTATATGCAGCTAGCACTTTTGCATAGTGTTTACTTGTTGTAATGGACACGGATTCTATATATATCATAGATGCACATAAACATTTATGCACACTGCCTTGTTTTGATTTTATTATGAACACATTTGTACGCTCTAGCATGAGTATAGTTTTTAATGTTTATTATACACTAATGTCATGTGACGATGTAGTCAGAGATCATGTGACTAGATTGAAAACATGTGTAATCACTGATTGTAATTCACTTGTATTGGAGTGTGGGTATATATACCCTGTCATATGCACTGTTATGTAGCTTGATAAAGGCCTCATTGAGCAGGCCGAAACGTCGCTTGGATTAAAGTTTGGGGTCTTCACCCGTTCACTGAAAGCTGGAAGTGCTGCCTCGTTATTTATTTATTATATATATATATACATACAGTATCTCACAAAAGTGAGTACACCCCTCACATTTTTATAAATATTTTATTATATCTTTTCATGGGACAACACTGAAGATATGACACTGTGATACAATGTTAAGTAGTCAGGGTACAGCTTGTGTAACAGTGTAAATTTCATGTGCCCTCAAAATAACTCAACACCCAGCCATTAATGACTAAACCGCTGGCAACAAAAGTGAATACACCTATAAATGAAAATGCAGAAATTGTGCCTAAAGTGTCAATATTTTACACCTTTATTTTCCAGCACTGCCTTAACTCTCTTGGCCATGGAGTTCACTAGAGCTTCACAGGTTGCCACTGGAATACTCCTCCATAACGACATCACGGAGCTGGTGGATATTAGAGACTTTGCACTCCTTCACCTTCCTTTTGAGGATGCCCCACAGATGCTGAATAGAGTTTAGGTCTGGAGACATCATTGGCCAGTCCAGCACCTTTAGTTTCTTTAGCAAGGCAATGGTCTGGAGGTGTATTTGGGGTTGTTATCATGTTGGAATACTGCCCTGTGGCCCAATTTTCAACGGGAGGGGATCATGCTATGCTTCAGTATGTCACATTACATGATGGCATTCATGGCTCCCTCAATGAACTGTAGCTCCCCACAGCCGGCAGCACTTATGCAGCACCAAACCATGACACTCTCATCACCATGTAAGCAAGACACACTTGTCTTTGTACTCCTCACCTGGTTGCTGCCACACATGCTTGACACCATCTGAACCAATTAAGTTTATCTTGGTTTCATCAGACCACAAGACATGGTTCCAGTAATCCATGTCCTTAGTTTGCTTGTCTTGAGCAAACTATTTGCAGGCTTTCTTGTGCATCATCCTTAGAAAAGACTTCCTTCTGGGTCGACAGCCATGTAGACCAATTTATTGCAGTGTGAGGCTTATGGTCTGAGCACTGACAGGCTCTGCAGA
Source organism: Bufo gargarizans (assembly GCF_014858855.1). NCBI lineage: Eukaryota > Metazoa > Chordata > Amphibia > Anura > Bufonidae > Bufo > Bufo gargarizans. The sequence continues at coordinate 62,163,856 of NC_058087.1, forward strand.
AATGCTGGCAGCACTTATATGTCTATTTGGAAAACATACCAAAACCTCTGGATATGGCGAGGCCTGTTCTGAGTGGAACCTGTCTTGTTAAACTGCTGTATAGTCTTGGCCACCATGCTGCAGCTTAGTTTCAGGGTGTTGGCAATCCTCTTATAGCCTAGGCCATCTTTACGTAGAGCAACAATTCTTTTTTCAGATCCTCAGAGAGTTCTTTGCCATGAGGTGCCATGTTGAACTTCAGTCACCAGTATGAAAGAGATAACACAAAATGTAATACACTTGCTCCCCATTCGCACCTGAGACCTTATAACACTAGTGAGTCACATGACACGACGGAGGGAAAATGGCTAATTTGGCTATTTTCACTTAGAGGTGTACTCGCTTTTGTTGCCAACGATTTAGACATTAATGGCTGTGTGTTGAGGTATTTTGAGGGCACACCAAATTCACACTGTTATACAAGTTGTGCACTGACTACTTTACATTGCATCAAAGTGTCATATCTCCAGTGTTGTCCCATGAAAAGATAGAATAAAATATTTACAAAAATGTGAGGGGTGTACTCCTTTCTGTGAGATACTGTATATATATTCCACTGGAAACTTTCACTAATAATTAGGTTATACTTATAATAGAGCTATGACTACATGGATCCCCATAATGGAGCCATGGCCACTATGATGGATCCACATAATGGAGCCATGACCACTATGGTGGATCCACATAATGGAGCCATGGCCACTATGGTGGATCCACATAATGGAGCCATGGCCACTATGATGGATCCACATAATGGAGCCATGACCACTATGGTGGATCCACATATAATGGAGCCATGACTACTATGATCCAAATACTGGAGCCATGGCCAGTATGATGATTCAGTTTCCAAATTTCCTGAATTTAAACCTGAATTATAAGTTTAATAGGGTTAGTTGGGGGTTCCAGTATTTTGACAATTGGCCATCTTCATGGAAGCCTAGATGGAATTTAAGTGGCAGACACAAATAGCAGAGGGCTCCCATGGAAGAATATTCCACCAGTAACTGTTAGGCCCCATGCACACGGCCGTTGTTCACGGCCGTGTGCGGGCCGTGGAACCGCGGCCTGGATCCCTTCCTGTGAGCTGGAGCGCACGGCGTCACTGGTTGCTATGACGCCGTGCGCTCCCTGCTGCCGGCACAGTACAGTAATACACTGGTATAGATCATACCAGTGTAGTACTGTATTGCGGCGGCAGCAGGGAGCGCACGGCGTCATAGCAACCAGTGACACCGTGCGCTCCAGCTCACAGGAAGGGATCCAGGCCGCGGTTCCACGGCCCGCACACGGCCGTGAACAACGGCCGTGTGCATGGGGCCTTAGTCATTAAATTCTTTAGCTCAGTTCCTTAGAGGGATTTTTCTTCTTTTGGATATTGATTACCTACTGTATCTTCCTGATGAGCACCTGTGAATATGTAACCGCACACAAACCCAGAAGCAGAAGGCTCTATCCACTGTTATATTTCGAGCTCCAGAAGTTGCCTGAAACAGCTTATCAGTGGTGGTGCTGGGTGTTCGACCCCCACTAATCTGATATTGATGACTACAGATGAGCGAATTGACGTTGACGAAGTGGAATTCGATCCAAATTTCAGGAAAAATTCAAATCGCACCGAAGTCGAATTTCCTCATGCTTTGTGGTAACGAATAAAAATTTTTCCTAAAATAGCTGCCGCACGTGTTAGGACATGGAGCAAGGAACTTTGGGAACGAGGGATCACCCACAATGCCATGCATGCAGCCAATCAGCAGCCAGCCAGCCCCTGTAGTGTGACAACCCTATAAATAGCCTCAGCCATCTTGGATTCAGCCATTTTTCAGTGTACTTAGTGCAGGGAGAGATGTGACAGGCACTAGGGACAGTGCTAGGAAAGACTTTATTGTGCTGAAAAAACGATTTAGAAGTTCAGGGAAAGATTATTCAAGGTGTAGGGAAAGGATATCCACTATAAAGGGAGAACAGTGTCAAATAGGAGAGTGTACAGCCTGGGTAATAGGAGTGATTCTATTACACCTTGATGCACTAACTGGGGATCTAAATTGCTGTTATACTGCTGCTTTTAGGTTTGCAATATATGATAGCTCAGTAAACCTTGTTATTGGGGTGCAAGTGCTGTGTGATACAGCGATTTATGGAGTGTATTAATAGGAAATATACGTACGTCCTATTAGCCGTTCTGCGGTTAATTTACATTGTTATAGGTTTTTTGGGGGGTGTATTAATAGGAAAAAAAATATGTCTTATTTGCCGTTCTGCGGTGAAGTTACATTGTACTACAGCCTTTTTTGGGGTGTATTATTTTACTTTTAATTTAATTATTTTATTATACAGTGTGACAAGCCCTTCATAGGGAATGGGCAGTGGCCAAAATGTTTATGTCGCAGGCAGAAGTAGCAGCAGAAGAAGGGGGTGGCAGCATGAGTCGTAGCGAGAGGCCTGAGGTCCCAGTGTCATCTAGCGGTCGTGTATTGACCAGCAACCCAGCGGTTCTTGAATGGTTGACTCGGTCTTCAACTTCATCACAAGTGACATCAGACACCCCCAGCCAAAAGTCGGTGGGTTCCCCTGACACTACTCTTAGTTGGCATGGCCCAGGAGCAGGCCCTGTGCCCCCAACTGTCCTCAACCTGCCTCTGTCATTTTCGGTTCCCTCAACCCGAGAAGTATTATATGCCATAGGCTCGGCTCCACTTTCCAGCAAGGACGAGCTACTAGAGGACAGTCAGCAGCTACTGCCCAGCCGAAATCTTGAGGAGACATCCGCCACTTCCTTTGGTCGGCTGGCAAGTAGCGATGATGAGAATTGCGTGGGAGCTGTTGTTGCGAACGGTTAGGCTCCTGGCCCTGAGACCGTTGAGGGGAACATCAGTGACGTGCAGATAATAGCGGATGATGATGATGATGTATCTGATCGCACTTGGGAGCCGGGTGAAGAAGGGGCTTCAACATCATCAGGAAAAGAGGGTGGTAGCTTGCACGTGAGGCAGAAGTTGAAACAGAAAGGTGGTAGCATGGCCGTGAGTCAGCAGGGTGGCTGCAGTGGGAGGTCGGGAGCAAAACGTGCCCGGGGTAGACCACCCGCTTCGCAGGAGCCTACCTACTCGGAAAGTAGCAGTGCAGGGGTTCACAGAGACAACGGTAGCAGGTAGTCAGTGTGGAGTGTTGGGGGAAAAATGGCATACTCGGCAGTGTGGCCGATTTTTGTTAGGCCGCTGGAAGAGGTGAACATAGCAATTTGCCGAATTTGTGGGCAGAAGGTAAAGCGTGGCCAGGGTGCCAATGTTGGCACCACGGCCCTGCGTCAACACATGCAGCATCACCATAAAGTGGCCTGGGATAACCCTGGCTACGATGTGGTTGTCCAGCCTGCTGCAGCAACCGCTGCATCACCCAGTGGCACGCAGCCACTTTCATGCAGTCAAGGCTCCACCACCTCAGCCAAAGGGAACTGTCTGTCCTTCCCATCATCTACTGGTCCTGATGCTCCTGCTCCTCGTACTCCTACTCCTTGTTAGTCATTTTGTCGGCATTCGATCACCGAAGCGATTGCCAATAGACAACAGTATGCATGCACTCATCCAACAGCGCAGAAGCTGAAATGCTCCTGGACGAGTTGCTGGTTCTGCAGTCTCTCCCTTTCCAAGTGGTGGACTATGCACCTTTCAGAGAACTAATGGCTTGTGCCAAGCCGAGTTGGAGAGCCCCAAGACGTCATTTATTTGCGAAAAATGCAGTACCAGCCCTGCACACATATGTAAAACAGAAGGTTGGTCAGTCTTTGAGCTTCTCGGTGTCTGCCAAAGTGCACGGCAGCGCCGACATGTGGAGATGTAACTACAGTCATAGACAATATATGTCCTTTATGGCCCACTGGGTAAATGTGGTTTCCTGCCCAGCCACACCAGCAACTTGGCCAGGTGATGCCGTTTCCGCCTCCATGTTCTCAAGCCGTTGGTCCTGCGACAATGTCTGCCTCTGCCTCCTCACTCTCCACAGTGTCATCAGCCTCCACTGCAGGGACAATTCAAAGTGCTCCTCCAGCATACCACATGTGCAGGGCATGTAGGTGTCATGCTGTTCTGCATCTAGTTTGCCTGGGCGAACGGAGTTACACAGGGGAGGAACTGCTCCGTGTCCTTCATCAAGAAATTTAATCCTGGCTTTCTCCTCGACAACTCAAAATCTGAACCATGGTGACCGACGACGGGAAGAACATGTTGTCGGCGCTGCGTCAAGGAGAGCTGAGCCATGCGCCCTGCATAGCGCACGCCTTCAATCTGGTTGTAAAGCGGTTCCCGAAGCCTTCACCCATCTGCAAGACATCCTGAAAATGGCCTGCAAACTTTGCATGCACTTCAGCCACTCTTACATTGCAAAGCACACCCTCCTTGAACTGCAGCGGCAAAACGGCATCTCCAACATAGGCTGATATGCGACATTTCCACCCGTTGGAATTCCACCTTTCATATGTTGGAAAGATTATATGAACAGAGAAAGGCCATAAACGATTTTTTGATGATACAGGCGGACAGAGGTTGTCCCCTGTGTAACTTTGATGTTAGCCAGTGGCAGCTCATGCGTGACACCTTCCGCTTACTCGGGCCCTTTGAGGAGGCCACTTTGTCAGTCACCAGGACGGGATGAACGTAATTCCACTGATTCATGTGCTGGAACAGATGCCACACACCAGTGCATTATGCATCAGACTAGATCATCCATGGTGCGAAACATAAACTTTGTCAAAAGAGACCTGTTTCTTCTGTCTACCTGCTTCAGCTACTATTATGGTGCTGCCACATGCCTTATGCCACACACCTGCTGCCAGGTACTCCTACTGCCACCCACTATCTTCAGCTGGTACTGGTACTGCCCCTACCTCACCACTATGTCACTGGGCCACTCCGTGGTCTTCTCATGCTGCTGCCAACTCAACACTCTGTGGTCTCCTCATGCTGCTGCCACCTCATCACTCCGTGGTCTCCTCATGCTGCTGCTACCTCAGCACACGGAGGAGACCCTCATGCTGCTGCTCATGCTGACCTCACCACTCTGTCACTGGTCCACTCTGTGGACTTCTCATGCTGTTCCTATCCTCCCCCATCCATGACTGGGCCACTATTTTGCCTTTTTGGCCTGGTTGACATCATCATTTATTTGACCCTTCTTATGATCTGTCAGAAGGAAGGAAAAATGACACACAACTGATCCTATCTATGTAGCAGCTGTAAGGCCTGTATGACATGGTCCCTATTTTGCATCCCAGTTAGCTTATGATTTGGTAGCTAAAAGCAGGAGTGGGTACAAAACACAGAAGACATGCAAATATTCCATTCAAGTGTTATCTCTGTTTTGGATCCACTCCTGTTTTTTGGGGGGCTTTAGAAAACTTACTGCTGACACCTTCTTCACTCTGTCAGGGGGGGCTCTACTTGTATAAGCGTTTAATAGAACAGGTTCTGTAGACATCTATGTGGAATCAGCTGACGACGGTGTAAAAGGAGTGTGCTCTTTCACGCTATAGTAGGATCTTGGGCCTCTGCACGGTTCTTTATAAATGGTGCTAACATTGACCTGTATGGCTGAGTTCACACTTGAGTTATTTGGTGAGTTTTGGCCCCATAACTGCCCAAATAAGTGAATCGTGCAGTGATTCCAAGAGCGACGCCTGTGTCATACTGACTCAGTATTGTTTACCATAGCAGACTCCCTATGCGTGTTCCTGCAAAGCACACTGGCTCTCTGCAGCCAGGAAATAGTTTGTTTTTTTAACGAGATTCACCATGAATAAATTCAGATCAAATCTTTTTTGAAAATTCTGTGAACTGACTGAATAGAATTTTTGAGAAATTCGCTCATCTCTATTGATGACCTATCTAAAAGAAAATTTATCAATATCTAAAAGGTAGAAAACTCTTTTAAATTGGATCTAATGAGCGTTGGAAGCTTCTTTTAAGATGCAGATGACCCACCTAACTTTCCGGGTAAAGTAGCTTGCACATATGCTAATTCTACCCCTGGAAACCCCAAATATGAGTGTCAGGGCTGGCGTTACCACCCGACATACCCGTGCAAGTGCCGGGGCTTGCACGGGTATGTCGGGGCTTGCACTGTGCTGCTATCAGCGCTTCCATCAATACAGATGGAAGCGCTAATTGCTGGAGCGCAGGGAGCTGCCGCTGTTCCCCTTACAAGCTTCCGTGCTGCGGAGCTTCAGACACGCCCCCCCTTCACTCCAGCAGAGCAGCACCTTACCTTAAAAGCTTCACACACGACCCCTATACACAGGACGTGCTGCCTGAGGAGGAGAGAGACCCCAGCGGAGCAGAAGTGTGAAGAGATGCAGACAAGTCTGTAAGTGAGTCTTCACTGTGACTGTCTCTTCTCTGTGGGACAGGAGGGGGGTGGGGATGTCAGGGAACTCTTCAAGCTGCTGCTGGATGCTGTAGTAGACCAGCAGCGTCATGCTATTTAGTTGTTTTACTGCCTTATTAAGCAGTTTGCTTCCATGACACCTGTCCCCCCCCCCCCATATCCCTTCTCTTATCTCATCATCATGGAGCCCCTGCTGTCTCCTTTCCTCCCTCATGTATCCAGAGCTCCTGTTCCACCCTATCTCCTATTGCTGCCCTGCACAGACCTCCTGCCCCTACTTCTTGTATGAATCCCTCTCAGAGCCCCTTCCACCTACTTTCTGTGTCCACCCCTCCTGCCCATCCAGGGCTCTGTGCCCCTATCTCACTCCTCTGCCTCTCATTATGGTGGTGTCTAAACCGCATGCACCATAAGGGCCTTCTAACGTCACAGGGTCACGTGACTGTGCCCCCCATCCCGTACTGTGCCCCCTTATACCCTTCATTGTGCCCTCTTACCATACCCTGTACAGTGCCCCTAGTTATTCCCTGTACTGTGCCCCCTTATACCCTTTTATCCGGTCACTGTATGGTGGTGCTATCCAGTTACTGTATGGCGGTTTTATCTGGTCACTGTATGGAAGTATCCAGTCACTGTATGGTGGTGTTATCTAATAACTGTATGACCATAACTGTATCCCCTTCCCTGCCCACGCCACCTTTTTTAGACCTGGCATGAGTGGAGAAAAGTTGCAGATTGCTGACCACCAGGACCAGGCTGTGCTCTGTCAGTACATGGCGGCCTCCCCTCTCTGCTCTGCTTTGTACCAGTGCTTATTCTGACACTAAGGCTGGGTTCACATCACATTTTTGCTATCCGTTTAGGGATACCAAAAACGTAAACATTAACAGATGCCTCAGACTGATGCTATACAGTGGCTGCCGTTCACCATACAGTTCCATATTAAAAAAACATATATGTTAACGTATGTATTTTTTCTACTGGGCCCTGCAATATACAAAAACGTATTGTGCTGCACATTTGTATACCGTACCTTTTTTCTATACATCAAACGGACAGAAAAATGTGATGTGAACCCACTGGGGGGGGGGGGCGGTTCGTACAAAATTTGCTGTGGGCCCAGTCAGTTCTAGCTAGTGAGGACCCCTTACACAGTATAGTGCCCCCTCCATACAGTATAACCCCCAGTGTAGGTGCCACTGGGGGGGTCATTATTCTGAATGGGGGCGACTGGGGGTCAATATTCTGAATGGAGGGCCACTGTGGGGTCATTATACTGGTTGGGGGCCCACTGAGATTTATCACCCAAGGGCCCACATGAACCTGGAGCCGGCCCTGATTAGTGTGGACAGGGTTGACTGCCTGCCTGACTGATCTCTAGCTTGGCCACATTAGTTCATGGCTGTGATCAATAACTGCAGTTTAGCTTGCGGAGAGAGACACATACTCACCAGATAGTGATTGCATGGTATGCTGATTTTCATAAAACCAAGGATAGAATGATTATAAACCACCATGCAAGCAACGGAAGCATCAATCAGATGAGGTAATAATTGCAGATATAATGAGCACAAGTAGCGATCCCAGAGGTTCCTCTAGGCCTCCGAGGTAAAGAGGCTGAGGTGCAGTCATACTGTCTCGCTTCTTATACTTGATCTATTGCTCTGTGTCTTAACACTTTATATATTGTGATAGTTATGTTTACTCTCTGTCAGACAAAATCTATAAAACATCCATTAGGCCTCTTTCACACGAGCGTGACGGATTGGCTCAGGGTGCGTTCAGTGAAACTCTCACCATTTTGTAACCAAGTTCAGTCAGTTTTGTCTGCGATTGCGTTCAGTTCAGTTTTGTCTGCGATTGCGTTAAGTTCAGTTTTTTTCCGCGCGGGTGCAATGCATTTTCATGCGTTTTTTTACGCGCGTGATAAAAAACAGAAGGTTTACAAACAACATCTCTTAGCACTTGCTTCCGGATGCAATGCGTTTTTCACTGAAGCCCCATTCCCCTTTTATGGGGCCAGGGCTGGGCGAAAACCCCAGAATATAGAACGTGCTGCGTTTTTCACGCAACGCATAACTGATGCGTGAAAAAAAAACCGCTCATGTACACAGACCCATCAAAATGAATGGGTCAGGATTTAGTGCGGGTGCTATGCGTTTCCGTCGAACGGAAAACTTGCTCATGTAAAAGGGGCCTTAAACTTCAACAATTTTTTTTTTAAATGTGAATATGTGATGGTCACAGGCCGGATCTGATCCGCAGGACTCGGTGCTTGTGTACGCGTGGCACGGTTATAAATTAATTTGGACTCTGATAATAGGATTGGCCATAAATGAGCCTGTTTAGTATTCATGCAGATATCACATTGCTCTGCAGCAATTTAAGTCTCGCTTAATAGACTCTTTAAGGGTTACTGTTCCTATAATTGCATGATTTTCTAATTGACTCTCACAGCATTTTTTTCACATCTTCAAAAAAAAAAAAAAGACCTTAGAGCCGGAACAAAGATTAATGAAGAAGAGGCTAAAATGTGACCTAATCAGATTGAAGGAGAAGCAATTCTGTGCGGTCTATGTATGGGGGCTGGTTTAAATAACTTTGAGGGCTCCTGTGTATTGTAAAAGGAGATATCAGGACCACACTCACATACCAACATTAACGGTTAGAAAATACATTCATGCCAAGGACAAATTCTAATCTCTCATTATTAAAATCTACGTAGTAATATTACCCGACTGTCATCTCCCTCCTCATAACCTTGAGGTTTATACTGTATGAGATGGGAACATTAAAATACAGTGGCATGAAAAAAAAAAATTTGCCCCCCCTTGTAATTGTCTCCTGCATATTTGTAAGACTGAATAGTTTCTATTCTTTAAAGAGGTTGTCCAACTTCATCAAATGGCATTTATCATGTAGACAAAGGTTTCTAGTGGTTTGATTCATTTTTTTCCATCACATTATACACTGCTCGTTTCCAGTGGTTATGACCACCCTGCAATCCAGCAGCGGTGGTCGTGATTGCACACTATGGAAAAAAGCTCCAGCTTCTCTGGTGGACAGGAGCATGCATAGGCACACATGTGCGGCAGATCCCGTCCCGGCCACCTGGTATCTTCACTGCAGCGGTGGCCATAAACCCCTCGAAATTATTCAAGCCAGCAATGGAGGCAATATGGATAATAACAATACATTAGTAAGTGCCCTGTATTAACTTTCTCTACATAATAAATGCCATTTGCTGAAGAGAGAAAACTCCTTTAAGAATTATCTTTATTTGGACGTTCAAGTATCACTAGTTGGACTCATTTCTCGTGTTGCTCTACATGCACTGTAGATACTCGTGATCATGAGGACACAGCAATGACCAGTATAAAAGAAACCTTTGATCCCATCCACTGAACACTTTAGAGACTGGAAGCCAGCCTGAGATCTAAACAAGGTCTCAAGGGTTGCCTTCACTAATCAGAACATAATGGCACCTTGTCCTTACCGGTGGTCAAAGTCCATACTGAAAGTTAGAGTGTTCTTTTTATAAATTGTATCTTTGCCAGACCAGCGGTGATCAACAGTCCACCTGCAAGGGGTTGTCCTACTTGATCTACGCGTAAAATTGTTATAATTAAAGAAGAATTCCATCTAAAAAAGTTTTCACTATTTCATTATTTCTTGTCAAGGGATCCCTTATAGCAAAAAAAATTAAGCTAGAGGTGAAATAATTTGCATTCATACAAGAAATATTTTCTTTTGGGTAGATTCAGTCTTGTCTGGGAGTCTACAAAACCTCTTCCAACTGCAGATGAGCAAAACTTCTCAGATCAGCTTATTGCTGTAGTAAATTTTTTAAATGTAAAAATGTATCAAAAATCAGTGACGGTTTATAGTCTACATGTCACAAATGCTGTAGTTGAGACTTTCCTTCACCCAGGCCAAGGATTTAGTTTGCTGGTCTTGCACTTTGTCTTAATACCATGGGCAGACTGCCTCTCCTCTCCCCCTCCCTTTATATTTGTGCAATATGAAAGACTCGAATTATCCTTTAGTTCCAGCACTTCCATTCAAACATTTTTTTGTTCTGCCTTAACCTACTATCAAGCGTGATATAATCTTACCACTCCATGTTTATTTTTTCAACTATGCATAGACATGTCTTGCTTCCATAAATGCTTGTATATGAATTCCGGAGCAAATGTTCTTAGCACTCTGCGTTCTGCCATTCCTATGTTATTCGTCCTGGAAATATACACTCACCTAAAGAATTATTAGGAACACCTGTTCTATTTCGCATTAATGCGATTATCTAGTCAACCAATCACATGGCAGTTGCTTCAATGCATGTAGGGTTGTGGTCCTGGTCAAGACAATCTCCTGAACTCCAAACTGAATGACAGAATGGGAAAGAAAGGTGATTTAAGCAATTTTGAGCGTGGCATGGTTGTTGGTGCCAGACGGGCCGGTCTGAGTATTTCACATTCTGCTCAGTTACTGGGATTTTCACGCACAACCATTTCTAGGGTTTACAAAGAATGGTGTGAAAAGGGAAAAACATCCAGTATGCGGCAGTCCTGTGGGCGAAAATGCCTTGTTGATGCTAGAGGTCAGAGGAGAATGGGCCGACTGATTCAAGCTGATAGAAGAGCAACGTTGACTGAAATAACCACTCGTTACAACCGAGGTATGCAGCAAAGCATTTGTGAAGCCACAACATGCACAACCTTGAGGTGGATGGGCTACAACAGCAGAAGACCCCACCGGGTACCACTCATCTCCACTACAAATAGGAAAAAGAGGCTACAATTTGCATGAGCTCACCAAAATTGGACTGTTAAAGACTGGAAAAACGGTTTCTTGAACATGACAATGAGTTCACTGTACTAAAATGGCCCCCACAGTCACCAGATCTCAACCCAATAGAGCATCTTTGGGATGTGGTGGAACGGGAGCTTCAGTGCCCTGGATGTGCATCCCTCAAATCTCCATCAACTGCAAGATGCTATCCTATCAATATGGGCCAACATTTCTAAAGAATGCTATCCGCACCTTGTTGAATCAATGCCACGTCGAATTAAGGCAGTTCTGAAGGCAAAAGGGGGTCCAACACCGTATTAGTATGGTGTTCCTAATAATTCTTTAGGTGAGTGTATGAGTAAATTGAGAAGCGGATGTTGCAATTCCCTTTGTTAATAGAGTGAGCCTCTGTGTGAACTTGTAATAGTTGGACAGTCTCAGTCTCAGACTGTATAAGGACACACTCCTTTGATGAGGAGAAAGGTAACACCCAGTTGTCAATGTATTCAAATATTTCCATCAGGAAAAACACAGGAGATTTATCATTTAATTGCTCCCAAAAAGTGGTGTTAAAAAGTCAGTTTGCAAGATTTTAAGTGCAACTTTTTAAAATAAATAGTTGCAAGTATTGTTTTTATGCCGCCTTCGTCACTTTTCCTAAAGAGGCATGGCAAGGATGAGAAGGGGGTGTGCTAAGCCACGGCGACAAATTTATCTTTATTTTCGCCAGCTTTCTGGGGCAAATGATGCCAGGAATCTACTGCAGCTCAGAGCTTCCATAGATTTCTGTTCAGGCACACTGACTTCCATGCTTCTAAATTATGAGGAGGCCTGCACCTCGTCTTAAATTAGACGCATCCTCTGGCAGCGGGGTAATTTATAATGAGGCCTGTATCGCGTCATAAATTAGACACATGCTCTGGCAGCAGAAAGCGTCGGTCTTGATAAATCTCTCCCATAGTACTAAGAAAAGATGCTCCAGAATTGTCTTTTTTTTCATGGTGAATATAATTGTAATTACTAGAACAGACATGTCAGGAGAACTCACAGGTCCTCTTCAATAAATGTAATGTGCACAGGTTAGACCGCGCGATAATCGGGCGAATTATCGGGAACAAGCATTCCCAGGAACGCTCGTTCCAATAATTGACTTGTAAAATCAAGCAGTCGATCAGCTGATGAATAAGCAAACGCTCGTTCATTGGCTGATGGGCATCTTTTATCAGGATGGAAGATGCCAATTATCGGCAGCACTTCTTCCTGTATAACGAGGGATGTGCTGCCGATATTGAATAGAACAGAATAATGGATCCAGTTTGCATCAGCCCCCGGATTGCCCGAACATCAGGCGGTGTAATGGCAGCTTTAGAAATTGATAGATGCATACCAATGATATTCTTCCACCATGACTGTTCCATGGCTTTGGTCTTTGTTCTTCTTGCCTGTTATGATGATTATTCTTTACCTCCCAGGGCTAGCACCTCTAAAGTAGGACACATTATTTATGCTCTAACAATGCATCAGTTTTGCCATTCTTCTTCTTCCATCAAGGACTGCCTACATAATATCAGACCCGTCCTGTTACTCTTATTCTGTATTTACTAGATACAATATACTAGGTCTACAGGAAAAACCAATCCATATACTGTAATTCCTTTTCATTTTGTTCTCCAAGAGTAACCACACGCAGTTCACACAAGACCTTGTCTCTTTCTACCGGATAAATGGGGAGGCAGCTATAAAACCTGCAATAATTACATCACAAAGCCTCCAGGGAGGGGGTCAGAATCGATGCTGGAATGGTCCCTGTGTGCTGCCCTGTAAACGCTTTATATCTAGATTGGGTTATTCTGGGCTCCCAGGCAGGCAGAAAGAAACCAATGAAAAAAAGAAAATGTTGGAGCCCTTTACAGTCACAGATTTATCGCCTTCCCCTGCACACTAAACTCCTCATTCTGTGTTCCAGCTCCGTCTCCAAGACAGCTGGCCACCGAGCAGTACCTAGGAGACCAAGGGAACTCCTTCAAGTAATAAGGTTAAAGCACCAGTTTCATGGCTTCTTGCCGCAGTTTATTGTCCTGCAGATCTGATAAATAACCTCTTGTTGGTAACTGCCATTGACTCTGAGTCGCAGTGAAAAACAGGAACTGACTGATATCAAATATTTACTGAATTCATATTAAACCAGTATATCAGAAAATAATAAAACATTTAATATATAAGTACATAAAATAAATAAATAAATAAATAAAAACATCAGTTCCCAGTCCTGTGCTTTAAGGGAATTTAAGTGTCTTTTGTATATATATAAATAGGACTGCACGATATGGGTATTTTGTGCGATTGCGATTAGGGCCCTAAAAATTGCGATAACGATATGCGATGCAATATTTTAAGGGAATTGTGCTAGAGGTCTATTTGCTTGCATTTTCAAGGCAAAAGCACACACAAATTACTGATAATGCTGAAATGTAGTTATGCTTAACTCAAGAACTGAAACGCACAGTGTTTTTCAAAATAAAACATGTTTTACTAAATTAAATAACATTTGCATTACTGCAAAAGTACAAAATACAAAACTTGCCATTTTCTTAATAGCACTGCACAGAACAGATAAATAAAATAGAATAGATATAAGAAAATGTGTTCATTAAAATAAGATTTTCCGAACACTGAACAAACAGGAACTTTTTAAAGAACACCATAGTCGGCAGCAGCAATATAAGGTAATATACCATATTTTTCGCCCTATGAGACATACCTACCCATAAGACGCACCTAGGTTTTTGAGGAGGAAAATAAAAAAAAATTTTGAACCAAAAGGTATGCTTTTGGTGGGTTTTGAACTAATGGTGGTCTGTGGATGATACTATTATGGGGGATCTGTGGATGACACACTGTTATGGGGGATCTGTGGATGACACATATATAGCATGTTATGCTAAATGCCATCAACAGATCCCCCCCCATAACAGTGTTTCTGCATTGTGAATGACCTCCAATACAGGGGCTGGGGGCCGGCTTCTGGATTAGGAATGACAGCGGGGACCGTTGCAGTCGCTGTATTCTAATGCACCGGCCCAGCTCACTGTTGTATATTCTTATCTAACCTGTAGGCATTGTTAAAAATATAATAATCATGTGTAATCCAGCTGTATTACTTACAACTAATTCCATAGCAGAGAGGAGGGAGGAGGCGCCCGCGCCGCCTGCTTCATTCATAAAGTGGGCGGCACAGGTGCATGACGTAGTGCGTGACGCGCCGCCTGCCCGCCCACCCTCCCGGCCTGCCTCCTCCCTCCTCTCTGCTACGCAACTTAGTTGTAAGTAATACAGCTGGTTTATACATGATTATTATATCTTAATATGCCTACAGGTTAGATAAGATTATACAACAGTGAGCGGGGCCGGTGCATTAGAATACAGGGACTAATCCGGGCCCCACTGTCATTCCTAGTCCAGATGCGGGCCCCCAGCCCCTCCTAACTCTGTTGATACACCCGCCGACCGTGCTGTGCGGCATCGCGGCGGGCGTGTATCATTATATGTAATCGCAGCATTTTTGGGTCAGCCAAATTGCCACATCGCAATCGACGATTATCGTGTATACGATTGCTTTGGCGATATATCGTGCAGGCCTAATATATATATATTTCCCCAGTCGTCTCCATGACAGCACATCCTGAGATTGACTTCCTCTGAACGGACAGGAAAAAACACAGAGAAGTTTAAAAACCCTACCCCTTCCCCTCATAACCAGTCTTTTTTCCTGTCCTGTCCTGTGCTGGGAGCTCTCTGGGTTCCTAGCCTATTTCGATACCTGGCGGTCGGTTCCGGCGGTCCGGTTCTTCCCTCTTCCTGTGTGGTATGCGCCCAGGAACCTTTATTGTATGGTGGCCCCGGCGAAGCCCCATCCTACGGCGGTCCAGGAGGGCTTAATGCGGAGTGGAAAGGTGGCTGGAGAGACGCTAGGACATGCTTCCCTCCAGCCGCTGGGTGATGACGTCAGATCCGAGGGGCGTGGCTTAGCATCATGATGTCATGCTGTGCGCGGCCGGCACATGCCTAGTGTTTAAAGAGAGCAATGCCGGTCCCAACATGGCGCCCAGCGTTCTCACCCTGCCTGCAGTCTCTGCCATTTCTGTGGATGGGAACGGGAAAACATGAGTGCCCCTACAACCACTGGCTTTGGATCTGAGCCCCCCACTACCCTGTGTCAGGCACCCTCCTTATGTTATACTTACCCTATAGTGGTTGACCCTTCTCTCCCTTGTATGTTGCAGGGAGAAAAGGAGTCTTCCTCTTCTGCCAAGGTTAAATCCAGAAAGTGTGGTCTCTCTTCTAAACGTCTACCTTCCTCTGGGTCTAAACCTTTATGCAAGGAGTGTACCGCGTCTGTTGTCAAGTCCGAAACATCTAGTCTGCTGGAGGATATTAAGTCCATAGTTAAAGTGAAAGTTCAATCTGCCCTGGCCGCCTGGGACCCTCCCCTTCCCCATAGACTGAGTTCTTCTAGAGATCTTAGGTATGTGGGAAGTGATTCCGATTCCGTGAATCCTGAACTATCGGATCCTGAGATCTTGGAAAAACCTCAAGAATACAATGAAGATAACGAATATAAAAGATTCCTTTTTAATCCTGAGGATATTGAGGATATGGAGATTCCCAGGAAGCCCAGATCTGTTCAGGAGGAAATATTTTGGGGTTTGGGGGAGAGGCAGAGATCTGTATTCCCAGTTCCGGATAACATACAGAAGATCATAAGAGTGGAATGGGATAAACCTGAAAAGGGCTCCTTTATTCCCCGTGGTATAAAAAGGCGGTACCCCTTTGATGAGGCAGATTGCACAGACTGGGAGTCCATTCCCAGAGTCGATGCTCCAGTGGCCAAGGCTGCGCAGCTAAAGGACCCTATGGACAGAAAGGCAGAAAGCCTCCTTAAAAAAACGTGGGAAGCTACTGCTGCTCTTTTAAAACCCGGGGAGGCGGCGACATGTGTAGCTCCTACCTTGTCGGTGTGGCTGGAGCAATTAGAGCTTCACCTAATTAACAAGACCCCAAGAGAGAAGATCTTGGACAGCCTTCCCCTGTTTAGAAAGGCCACTAATTTATTGGCAGATGCCTCCGCAGAGTCTGTAAGACTTTCTGCCCGTACAGCAGTACTCTCTAACACCATCAGAAGAGTCCTGTGGTTGAAGGCCTGGTCCCGTGATATGACCTCTAAAAACAAATTGATATCCTTACCGTTCCATGGGCAGTATGTGTTCGGCCCTGATCTGGATAAGATCTTAGAGAATGCTACAGACCACAAGAAAGGTTTTCCCGAAGTCAGATCCAAAAATAGAAGGCAGTTTTTTCGTAAACAACAGCAGGATACCAGATCAGATAAGGGAAAATCAGGAAGGTGGAGCTATGCCAAGGGCGGTAAAGGAAGGAATTTTCTTTTTAACCCCAACAAGGGAGATCCTTCCTCCTCCTCCAAGCAATGATGCCATTTCTGTTGGGGGAAGACTCAGCTCCTTCATAAATTCCTGGGAGCAAGTCATCACAGACCCATATATAATCAGAATCGTAAAAAACGGTTATGCTATAGAGTTGGATTATCTTCCCCCACAAAAATTCATGATAACCCAACTCCCCTGGCCTCAGAGGTCCTCTTTGTCTGAAGGCATAAGGGAATTATTATGTCTAGGGGCAATAGAGAGTGTTCCCAACTGGGAAAGAGGAAGGGGTCACTATTCCCCATTGTTCCTGGTTCAGAAATCGAATAGCAAATTCCAGACAATTATAAATCTGAAGCCACTAAATAGACACATAACCTATTGCAGGTTAAAAATGAAAACTGTCAAATCCACCATTAAACTCATGAAAAAGGGGGCTATGATGGCCACAATGGCCACAATAGACCTCAAGGACGCCTATTTTCATGTCCCAAACCATCCCCTATCCAGAAAATATCTGAGGTTTGCAGTTAAGCTGAAAGAGAAGATTCATCACTTTCAATACAACTGTCTCCCTTTCGGAATATCTTCTGCTCCTCGCATCTTCTCCAAGATTATGGCAGAAGTAGTGGACTCCCTAAGCCAAAAGGGAATATCAATTTATCACTTATCTGGACAATCTGTTAGTTATAGCAGAAACGTTGGATCTCCTACAAGCTCATCTTCAGGTGGTCCTCTCTCACCTTCAGAACCTGGGCTGGATAGTCAACTGGGAGAAATCCAATCTTATCCCAAACCATCAAAGAATGTTTTTAGGCATCCTCCTGGATTCTGTCCTCCAAAAATCATTTCTTCCATCTCCAAAGGTCCAGGATCTAAAGTTAGGGATCCAACAATTCATAAGAAAGCCAAGCTTTTAGGTCACCTATCTTCTTGCATTCCAGCTGTCGCCTGGGCCCAATTCCACATGAGGCCTCTACAGGACCTCATCCTCAGGAAATGGAACAGATCTCAGTTAACCCTAGACCAGAGGATGTCCATAACCAAAGAGGTAAAGACCTCCTTAGAGACAGGAATCTGGAGTCAGGAGTCTCTTGGAGCCAGGAGGAAGTGTTATCGTTGACAACGGACGCCAGTTCCTGGGGCTTGTGTGCCCTTAATGTCACAGGTTCCTTTCAGGGGACTTGGTCCGAATCTCAAAGAAGGATGTCATGTACTAGTCCACTCAGACAATTCCACAGCTGTAGCCTTCATCCAGCATCAGGGAGGTACAAGGCATGGACACCTTCAGAATCTCTCAAAACTATGGGCATAGAAGAACCTAAAATCTCTGATTGAGAGAACCTGAAGGGTTCTCTCAATCTTCAGGCAGACTGGTCCCTATCCCAGTCGGCCTTTCAGAGGATCCAAAATCAATAGTCCAAGTCTAGATCTGTTTTCCTCAAGAAGAAACCACAAAGTACCGCATTAATTCTCGCTCAATCCAAGGGATCCCTGTGTGGCAGTAAACGCCTTCACTCAGGACTGGACGTCGGGACTGATTTACGCCTTTCCCCCAATCCCGATGATCCCAAAGCTTCAGCATAAATTCCAATCCGAAAGATGTGTCCTAATCCTGGTCGTCCCCTTTTGGCACAGAAAAGGCTGGTTCGTTCTCTTAAAATCCTTTAGCCAGGAAGATCCAATCCTGTCCTCCCCGAGGAAGGATCTTCTAATGCAGGGTCCAATCTCTCACCCGAACCCCAGTCTTCTCAAGCTGTCATCCTGGTTACTGAGTAGTCCATCCTCTTAGGTCTAGGTCTATTACAGAGGGTTGTAAATACCCTTTTGCTCAGTAGAAAATCCAATACCTGTATGACATATCTTAAGGTTTGGAAAAAAAATTTGGTGTTAGGTTTAACCAATCTACCCCCAATATCCCTCTCGTCCTGGAATTTCTCCAGGACGGTTTGAATATGGGTCTCTCCCCGAATACCCTTAAGGTACAGGTTTCCGCATTACGTGCCCTATATAACACTAGTCTTTATGAGGTCTCCTGGGTGTCTAGGGTTTCAAGAGGCTGATAGATTGAAACCCAGAATTAAAAATATGATCGCGCCATGGAACTTGAATACTGTTCTTAGAGATTTGTCAGATTCTCCATTTGAGCCTCTAGACTCCCTGACTATTAAATGGCTTACTCTTAAGACCATTTTCTTAGTGGCAATATTCTCTGCAAGAATAATTTGTGAGCTTCAGGCTTTATCTATCCAGGAGCCCTTCCTTAGGCATCCTTCACACAGATGAGATTTCCGCGCAGGTGCAATACGTGAGGTAAACAGCATTGCACCCACACTGAATCCGGACTCATTCATTTCTATAGTGCTGTGCACATGAGCGGTGATTTTCACGCATCACTTGTGCGTTGCGTGAAAATGGCAGCATACTCTATTTTGTGTGTTTTTCACGCAACGCAGGCCCATAGAAGTGAATGGGGCCGCGTGAAAATCGCAAGCATCCACAAGCAAGTGTGGATGCGGTGCGATTTTCACGCACGGTTGCTAGGAGACGATCGGGATGGGGACCCGATCATTATTATTTTCCCTTATAACATGGGTATAAGGGAAAATAATAGCATTCTTAATACAGAATGCTTAGTAAAATAGGGCTGGAAGGGTTAAAAAAAATAATAATAATTTAACTCACCTCATCCACTTGTTCGCGCAGCCTGGCTTCTCTTCTTTCTTCTTTGAGGAAAAGGACCTGTGGTGACGTCACTGCGCTCATCACATGGTCCGTCACATGATACATTACCATGGTGATGGATTGTGTGATGGACCATGTGATGAGCGCAGTGACGTCATCAAAGGTCCTTTGCCCAGGTTCTGAAGAAAGAAGAAAGAAGAGAAGCTAGGCTGCGCGAACAAGTGGATTAAGGTGAGTAAAATTATTTTTTAACCCCTCCAGCCCTATTTTACTAAGCATTCTGTATTAAGAATGCTATTATTTTCCCTTATAACCATGTTATAAGGGAAAATAATTACATCTACACAACCTTGAACCCAAACCTGAACTTCAGTGAAGAAGTTCGGGTCTGGGTACCACATTCAGTTTTTTATCACGCGCATGCAAAATGCATTGCACCCACGCGATAAAAACTGAACAACGGAACGCAATCGCAATCAAAACTGACTGCAGTTGCGTACCTATTCGCGTGGGTTTGCCGCATTCTGAGCCAAAACATGACGCCCGTGTGAAAGAGGCCTTAGAGTGTTTAAAGATAAGCTCATATTCAAATTAGATTTTCTCCCTAAGGTGGTTTCTTACTTTCCACAGGTCACAAAACATTGTTATTTGCTCGTTTTGTGCCAATCCCAAAAACGATAAGGAAACAAGATTTCACCATTTAGATGTTAGAAGTGTACTTTATTATCTAGATGTCACCAGAGATTAGAGGATAGATAAAAACTTATTTATTCAGTTTTCTGGCCCAAATAAGGGTGAAAGAGCAGCAAAAAGCTCTATATCCCACTGGATTAGGTTTGCCATTTCTGAGGCCTATAGAGCCTCCAGTAAAGAAGCTCCTCCGTCCCTTAGAGCCCATTCAGTAAGATCCATGTCTACTTCCAGGGCCGAGAGAGCCTCTGCATCTTTAGAACAAATTTGCAGAGCGGCCACTTGGAAGAGGGCTCACACCTTCACAAGCAATATAGGGTTGATGTATTTGCCAATGAGGACATGGCCTTTGGACGCAAGAGTCCTAGGTGCGGTTGTCCCCCCCTAAAGTTTACTTTGTTAGTACTCAGATGTGCTGTCATGGAGACGACTGGGGAAATAAGTATTACACTCACCGGTATTCCGGTTTCCTGGAAGTCTCCATGACAGCACATATATTCCCACCCTTTTGTTGATAATTTTACTTTCATTTATGTTCTACCCTTTTTCCTGGTTCTGTTAAAATACACTAGCGATGAGGGGAAGGGGTGGGGTTTTTAAACCTCTCTGTGTTTTTTCCTGTCAATCTCAGGATGTGTTGAAGTTGTGAAGTCTTCCAGGAAACCGGTGAGTGTAATATATACCGGTGAGTGTAATATATATATATATATACAGTGGATATAAAAAGTCTACAAAACGTTAATCTTCTTCTGGTGAAGCCATTCCTTTGTTGATTTGGATATATGCTTTGGGTCGTTGTCATGCTGAAATATGAAGTTCCTCTTTATGTTCAGCTTTCTATCAGAAGCCTGAAGGTTTTGTGCCAGTATTGACTGGTATTTGGAAATGTTCATAATTCCCTCTAGCTTAATTAAGGCCCCAGTTCCAGCTGAAGAAAAACAGCCCCAAAGCATGATGCTGCCACCACCATGCTTCACTGTGGGTATGGTGTTCTTTTGGTGATGTGCAGTGTTGTTTTTGCGCCAAACATATCTTTTGGAATTATGGCCAAAAAGTTCAACCTTGGTTTCATCAGACCATAACACCTTTTCACCTTTCTTTTGGGAGACTTCAGATGTGTTTTTGCTAAATGTAACCTGGCTTGGATGTTTTTCTTCGTAAGAAAAGGCTTTCGTCTCGCCACTCTACCCCATAGCCCAGACATATGAAGAATATGGGAGATTGTTGTCACATGTACCACACAGACAGTACTTGCCAGATATTCCTGCAGCTCCTTTAATGTTTCTGTAGGCCTCTTGTTAGCCTCCAAGACCAGTTTTCTTCTTGTCTTTTCATCAATTTTGGAACAAACAATCTCAATATCAGATGATCCTGATGTTCTGAAGTCATTGGTTCTTTACAGCAGATTAAGTGGTCTAAACGATCTGCTCCCTAGGAACAATGGTTTTCTATCGAGACAAGTGATCGCTGTATTTGTAAATGTAAGTTGGTGCCAGGACTGCACAGCACCGTCAACCTTGTAGTGGACAGAGTGCAGCACTGCAGTGCTGGCCCTATTGACTTCAATGGCAGTACAAGTGATCCCTCAAGATACTATATTTTCAATATATAATGGTCTTTTTTGGGCCATCGTAAGTTGAAACGAGACTCAACATACAATGCCTCAGACTCAGATCTAACCACTCAAGGCCACTTCTCTGGTAAATAGCTGTGTTAGTTGCTAGTTAGAAGCTATTCCTGACTGGTATATGTAAGGACTTGTTTTATCTGTCTTAGTAATCTGCTTATTTTTCTTAAATCTTCATTTTCTCTTATCTTGGATAAAATTTTGGAGCTTTGGAACAGATAACTCAACTTACAATGGTTTCAACATACATTGGTCGTCCTGGAACTAATTAATATTGTAACTTGAGGCACCAATGTAGTGGTGTAATATAGAGCTGCCTCCACGACGTTGGTGGAGCTGTGTAGTTCTGGCGCTGACTTTCGCCAACAGATCTACACCCAAGCAGCTGATCAGCGAGGGTGTAGAGTGTCGGACAGCTAGTGATGGCCCATCCTGAGAATAGTACATCACTAAGTAAAGGCTGGCAAACCCCTATAACAGTGATTTTATAGTGATAGACTCCCTTTAAATAAGATGTCTTACAAAGGAGTCTGTCACGTCATTTTCACCAGTAGAAAACTGACCATTGCCCCACAGAAGATTATAGTTTAATATATTTCCATGTACTATTTCAGCAAGAGAAATATATATATATCGTTGGCACATCAAAGATAAGTACATGGATCCCTATGGATGAATCCAGCACACATGCAAGCTTGGTTGCCATGGTGATTTTTCTTAAGGGTTAAGTTTACTTTTTGGGACCAAGGAAAATCGGTAAGGTAGTCATAACAACATAATACATTTTATATTTATTTAACAGATATGTTCATTCCATGTTTTTAGTCTATTTTAACGTCTGCGTATTTTTTGCCTAAAACAGCAGCAAATCCCTTCAGAGGATAATAGGATAAACTTTCCATAGGAAACTCCTATGTCATTTTTATGACAGTATAGGCGCACTCCATTTTTGCACAAAAATATCATGACTTTAATGCAACTCTTGCCACTGTTGAAAATTGTGTGGAAAGTGGGCATGTTTAGCTATATTAATTATTTGCATGCCTGATTTATAAAACTACAAGTTTTTATAAAGTCATAAAATATGTTGCAGTCCTCCAATACTGGGGGGTAGAACGGTTGGCAAAAAAAAATACAGTAACATTTCTATCATTCAGAAATTCTCATCAAAATTCTCCTTGTAATAAATTATCCCCATAGATTTAGCCATGCTATGTACCCTTAAGGCTTCATGCACATGGTAGAGCCTCAAACATGTAGTTTTTACTATGCCTCTGTATTCTATGCTTCTATACAAAATACCTCTAGGCAAGAAGAGTTTCATAATATAGCATTGGATTCTCCTCCGCCGCTCTCAGTGGTGCATCCCAAGTCTGTATAAAAGACTGAATCGGTGATGTAGAGGTATATGGCATGAGACCACTGCAGCCAATGACTGTCCTCAGCAGTCTTGCGCCATACAGCTGCAGCCTCGTATACAATCACCAGGAGAAGAACCAAAGCTGCAGTTCTGAGATTGGTGGGGGCAGAAACAGGTGAGTATAGGATGATATTTCCTTTTATAGCTTTTAGTGGCACTGGGCTAAGTTTTAGTTAACTCGGACAACCCCTTTAAGAAATCAGCATACTGTAAATATACAAGGGTATTTGGCTGTCCTTCAAGGCTGGTGCATCCTACTGTACTTGCTAATTATTTAAAGTAAAGTAATTAAAACTAATTATTCATTGACGGCCAGACATTAAGTAGATTCACTTTGCGGCTGGCCTTGCCATTTCTATGTGAAAGTGTCACTAAACTAAACAGTTGTGGATATTAATGTCGTAGTTGCAAGACCTTATTTACCGGATATCATCTTAACGCTCAGACATCTAAATAACGCTCATCCACATGCAAGAAACCTGAATATGACTCTGGGGGATGCTATAAATATAAGATACACAGAATTACAGGTTTTATGTCATACAAATGCTTGTTAAAATATATATGCAGTAGTAGCCAAGAAACGGTTTGCTTCAGCTTTCCTTTGTATGATCCATGTGGCCACAACCAGACTTCATTACTAGGTCTATTTTCAGATGAGATTTTATCCATTTGTTTGTGAAGTGATAGAATCTGTTGAAAAACATTAACAAAAGTTCAGAAGTCGTTTTTTTTCCCCCGGTAGATCTGCTGCTATATGTGCGTTTTCAATTACAATGAAGTTAATAGTATAACCGAGTGTGTGTGTGTGTGTGTGGGGGGGGGGGTACTATTGGACACTGGCTGGAGTGGATTGTCCATCATGGAGAGTGTTGAAAGTGTGATGAGGAGCCTGTGTACAACTTATGTAGTGAGTCACCTGTCATGCTTTTGGGAGACCCATAGGTGCTATAGTGGTAGTCACCTACCATGGCCTGGAGAACATCTCTGAGGAACAGACTGTGTACTGACAGAATGGTTGCCTGGTAAAAAGTGGTGGGTTGAGCTTGCCTTCAGCCAAAGGAAGGGAAAGCTTGCAGAGTTCTATGCTGGGTGTTGTGTGTTGTCAGCCTGGGAGGAATGGGGCTCAGGGAGTCTGCCCCAGGCTGTATAAGATGTCAGATCCAAGGAATTATTATGATTGCCTGAGTCGGGAAGGACTTCTTTCCCCCGAAAATGGGGGAAATTGTCTTCTACCTCACAGTTGTTGTTTTTTTTGCCTTCCTCTAGATCAACATGCAGAATAACAGTCTGAACTGGATGGACAGATGTTATTTTTCAGGTTCACAAACTACGTTACTAAGTTAGGCTTCTTTTACACTAGCGTTAGGCTTATCCGGCAGGGGAACAGCCTGCCTGCAGCGTTCTTCTGTCCGTCCTGGGATGCGGAGCAAGACCTGACACACAATGTAAGTCAATAGGGACGGATCCGTTTTCTCTGACACAATAGAAAGCTGATCAGTCCCCCATTGAATTTCAATGGAGTTCATGACGGATCCGTCTTGGGTATATAAGACATAATACAACTGGATCCGTTCATGACGGATGCATGCGGTTGTATTATTGTAACAGAAGCGTTTTTGCAGATCCAAGATGGATCCGCAAAAAACGCTAGTGTGAAAGTAGCCTTATTTATGTATTTTTTTTTTAATGCCATTCTGAGCATTTAAAATTATGGCTGAACTGCTTGACACACTTTGAATGCATATGAATTGCTGCATTGGCAAAATGTATCTACATTTGCCGCCGTACAGCAAAGGGAGCACATTTATCAGGCCAACCTCCTCACTTCAAGGTCATTCCTGATTCTCTGCAGTATTTAGAACTGGCAGCGGGCGCTCTGTGGCTAATGCAGGGTATAAAGAAACAAGTCTGTGGCTCTGGGACCTAACCAAGCTGGCTCCCACAGGGTTTGGTCTGGTGTTGTGCTGAGTCAGTGAAATCATCAGCGAAAGTTTTAAGGAAAGGAGGTAGGCATCAAGTTCAATATGAAGTGAATCTGCAGTTGAGTCTTTCGGTGTCCTTCTATAATTCTATATTCTCCTTCTCTCCGAATAGATCAGACACTTGTACATGTGTGATGCCGAACTGTGGAATTTAAAGGGGTTGTCTTGGTTAGAAAACCCATTTCAAATACCCTCTCACTGAATTCCGATTTAAAGAGGACCTTTCATCTGGCAAAAAATTGTGAACTAAGTATCATGATCTGTACAGCGGCGCCCGGGGATCTCACTGCACTTACTATTATCCCTGGGCGCCGCTCCATTCTCCTGTGATGGCCTCCGGTATGTTCGGAAAAAAAACTCCCAGGCTGTGAGCTCTGCACTGCGATTGGCCAGCGCTACAGCCTAGGAGAAGAAGACGACCAGGAGAACAAGGGCAGACTCCGCCCAGTATAACCAAGTCCCCTAAGTCTCCGCCTACTATAACCAAGTGACCGAACATACCGGAGGGCATAGCGGGAGAACGGAGCGGCGCCCAGGGATAATAGTAAGTGCAGTGAGATCCCTGGGCGCCGCTGTACAGATCATGACACTTAGTTCACAATTTTTTGCCAGATGAAAGGTCCTCTTTAACACAGGCAGGTCCCTTTTCCGAACCCCTATATAAGCATTACACAGACACAGCATTGATGTTAATAGGAACTGTGAACACCTACGCTCCAGGGGAAGCCAACAGTTAGTGACCATAATCTATATTTAGAGGGGCCATCTGCAGGGCCGTCTTTAATATTGATAGGACCCTGGGCAAAAATTTACTAGGGCCCCCTGGATCCCGCCTTCCCACACCTTATCAGGCAATCACGCCCTCCACCACAACACACATACAAACAATCTACACATCTGGTAGAGTACAGTGAATGACTGTAAATACTTTCTGAAGACTCCAGCAGCTCAGGATCAGTGCTCTGGGCATCTGGGCTCAGGCTGGAAGGGGGCACCGCTCTGCAGGAAGGAGACCAGTGCTCGGCTCACCCTAGTGTTACAGTGCACCCCAGCACCCCACAGTATGCAGTATAGCACCCTATAGTATACAGCACCACACAGTATGCAGTATAGCACCCCACACTATACAGTACCCCACAGTATATAGTAGAGCAGTATAGCAGCCCACAGTATACTGCACCCCACAGTATACAACACCTCACAGTATACAGTAGAGCAGTATAGCACCTCACCGTATACAGCACCCCAAACTATACACGATACAGCACCCTACACTATACAGTAAAGCAGTATAGCACTTCACAATATACAGCACCCACAGTATAGAGCCCCCCACACTATACAGCCCCCCACAGTATACAGCCCACCACACAGTATACATGCCCCCACAGTATACAGCCCCCCACAGTATATAGCCCCCCACACTATACAGCACCCCGCTATACAGTAGTTTACAGTATATTAGCATAATAGCCCCTGTCACCTTTTTCTGATGTAATCTTCACAAAAAAAGCTCCACAGTTAAGGCAAACTTCTCCTGCAACACTCCTGGTAGGACCTTGATGACCTCATAGCCATGTGACCAGTAATATTGCTAGGTTACTGGTCACATGGTGATGATGTCATCTAAGGTCCTAGAGAATCACAGCTCTCACAGTACACTGCCTGGATGCTTGGAGTGCCGGCAGGCATGGCAGCACCCCCTGTGTAGCTGACAGCCTGACACCCGGGGCAGTGGCCAGCAGGGCTCAAGAGGCAGCTGCCCCTTTTGACCCTTGTTAAAGACGGCCCTGGCCATCTGAATTGAACAACCACTTTAAATATTGATTATGGTCAAGAGATCCAGTAAAATTTGCATATATTCTTATACTGTACTTGACTACAGCACACTTCACTTTGAGTACAGAAAAATAAAATATATATTAACATATATATTTTCATTATCTACTAAATTAAAGTGAAATTCCAGTCATAAATGAAAAAAAATAATATGATGCACTAACTCTGCAATGTCGATCATTAGCAGAGTCCTGCAGCACAGTCACCCACTGCGCACACTCCTCTTACTGACTATAATCGCATGTTCACATGTGGTGATGTGTATTTACAAGAGGATCTAAGGCAGAAATCCGAGGCTTTCATTCCTGCTGTGGATTTGTCTGCTGATAGATATTTACAGTCCGTAGTGGAAGTGCGCAGCAGGGGGGTCTGTGCCTGTGGAGCTTAGAAGGGAGGAGGAATGTGTTGCTCAACTGTACTTATTAGTGTTGACTTCGATGGGAAATTTCTGTGAAAATTTGATTCCGAATTTCCTTGTGTTTTGGGGTGGCGAATCAATTTTCCCTGAATAGTGCTAAATAAAATAAATTAAAAAATCATACCTACCTCCTCTGTTTGAGCACAAAGAGCCGGCTGCAGCCATCTTGATTGAAGATTTCACACGAACAATCCTGTGCACTGTGACGTATGACGTCATTATGCCGGCCAACGTGATGATGTCCTCACGGGCTACGCGAGCCTTCACACTAGATCTTTTATCAAGATGGTGGCGGACGGCTCTTCACGAACAAATGGAGGTAAGTATGTTTTTATTATTTTTTACTTTTTAATTTTACAATGTATTATTAGTGTCAAATGCTGTGATTAGCTGTGAATGCGGCATCTGATGGGTGCAATGATGGGGGCAGCACAATCGCCCTGTTATTGCACCCACTACTTACAAAGAAATGTGTTTCATGATTTGTCACAAAGCCAATTTTTGGGGAAAATGCGGCAAATCAGCCGAATCTAATTTTTCAATATTTCACTCATCTCAAATATTTATAATTGGAGGTGCACTTTAAGAATAATTGCACTACTCCATGAGACACGAGGCTACCTGCACATGATGCCGACTACATGCGTTTTTTCTCCAAGCAGATATTTGTGTGGGAAAAACAGCTGCGTAATACAGTACCAGCAATGTGTAGGAGATTTTACTAATCTTATGTGCACTTTACTTTTTGATTACATGCAAAAATTGACCCTCTGTGCGAATTTTTGTTTGTTCATTTAATTTGTGCAACTGTCACCCCTTTCAATGCAATGGTAAAATCTGCAGCAAAACCCCCAAGAAAACCACAGCAAAACCCCGCAGTTTTTGGTGCAGAATTGGTGTATAAATGCATCAGCAATCTGCACAGAATTTCTGCAAGGCAGCCCGCATCTGTGTGAGCGGGGGAGATTTACGAAGACCAGTGTGTGGTACGCCGTTCTTGAAAACCCCCGCAATGCCTTCATTATAGCTTTATGCACCTTAAATAGCCATAAATTAGGCACATCCTTCGTCATTGTGCTTATCTGAAATCTATAGCAGCTCTGGTGTCTGTCTTAGTTTATGCGTAAAATGTTGAAAAATATGCTGAGTTGTCTGGCCCCATCCCTCCCTTACCATGCCCAATTCTTGGAAAGTGGCGAGAGCGGCATAGAAATGCCAGTTGCAACAAAATTTTGTTACGTGGCAGTTAAAAATGTAACATTTCTGTGAATTTTTTGACACCTTAAAACTGGCGTAGGGAGAATGATAATTTCCCCCCTATGCCTTTCTCGCTCTAAAACGTTTTTTTTCTTTTCTTCCTTTTCCTTTTCTTGCGGAGCACCCTTTCATAAACCCATAGTACAGAGCGATATTCTTGCCATATTTCTACATCTTATGTCTTTTATTTCTTCAATTATTTTTAAGATGTCATTTTATGGCATTTGTATACTTTATTGCTTTAATGTATCTTATTTATTTATTTTAAATGAAGCAATGTTGTAAATAAGCATAGCCTTGTGCATAGAATTGACCCATCTGGGACATAGGGTATGCCATAAATGTTAGATAGATGTGCGTCCACCTCCGGGCCAGCTCCTGTCACAGGAATTGGGCCCTGAAGTAAACAGAGAGCACACAGTCCTATCAATTCAGTGCTATGGGTTAACATGGAAATTTTTGGAATCTGGAGATGGGTACGTCTCCCAAAGGTGGGACCTGCACCTATTAGACAGTTATGGGCCTGGCATATCCTAGTTATATGCCATAAATGTCCCAGATGGGAATACCCCTTTAAGTAAATCGGCACACTGATGAATCCCCCTCCAATGTTATATTATCTTTAGCCTTAGTACTGTATTACTGATTACATACAGTGTCCATTTCGTTTCACTAGTGGTATGTAAGGATTATAGTAGTGCTACAAGCCTCCAAAGGGGGTTTCCATCATTTTTCACAGGCAGAATAGTCACAGTTCAGATCTGTCAAACGATGGTTATGTTGCAGTCTTAGGCCTCTTTCAGACGGGCATTGCGGGAAAAGGTGCGGGTGCGTTGCGGGAACATGCGCGATTTTTCTGCGGAAGTGCAAAACATTGTAATGTGTGAGAAAACTCAGCATGTTTGGTACCCAAACCCGAACTTCTTCACAGAAGTTCGGGCTTGGGATCGGTGTTCTGTAGATTGCTATTATTTTCCCTTATAACCATGTTATAAGGGAAAATAATAGATTCTGAATACAGAATGCATAGTAAAATAGCGCTGGAGGGGTTAAAAAAATAATTTTTAACTCACCTTAATCCACTTGATCGCGCAGCCAGCATCTCTTCTGTCTTCTTTCTTTGCTGTGTGCAGGAACAGGACCTGTGGTGACATCACTCCGGTCATCACATGGTCCATCACATGATCCATCACCATGGTAAATGATCATGTGATGACTGAAGTGACGTCACCACAGGTCTTGTTCCTGCACACAGCAAAGAAAGAAGACAGAAGAGATGCTGGCTGCGCGATCAAGTGGATTAAGGTGATCTAAATTATTATTTATTTATTTTTAACCCCTCCAGCGCTATTGTACTATGCATTCTGTATTCAGAATGCTATTATTTTCCCTTATAACCATGTTATAAGGAAAAATAATAATGATCGGGTCTCCATCAACCGTGCGTGAAAATCGCACCGCATCCGAACTTGCTTGCGATTTTCACGCAACCCCATTCATTTCTATGGGGCCTGCGTTACATGAAAAACGCACAAAATAGAGCATGCTGCGATTTTCACGCAACGCACTCGTGATGCGTGAAAATCACCACTCATGTGAACAGCCCCATAGAAATGAATGGGTCGGGATTCAGTGCGGGTGCAATGCGTTCACCTCACGAATCGCATGCGTGCGGAATACTCGCCCGTGTGAAAGGGGCCTTATGGGTTTGCTATGAACAAAAGCCAGTGTGAACACATCTTCACGTATGCATACAGTAGTATGTCACCTATCCAGTCATATGTAAATGATCTCATCGCTATTGCCCGGTTGTACAGATTTCCCTAATTTCATGAAGATCATTTATCTTGATGGAAAGAGATTTTTCAGCTCGGTGACAAACCAACTTTGAACTGAACGTGCCTGGTTGCTAGGAATGAAATGCTTAACAACCATAGTTTTTTAATTGGGGTCACCCATTGGCAAATGCCATGCAACCAGTCTGTCTGACATCTTTCAGGTGTGATGTAGCTAGGCTTTCCTCCACTTGGGAAAAACATTCAGTTCACTAATTTAGCAGCAGATCCTTGGCTGCCCACCCTAGTTACATCACAAATATATTTTTTCCGGTGTCACCGCCACCCCACCGGACTTGTGAAAGGAACTATGCTTACCTGCTCCCCTGTGGCGCACGGACCGGTACACATGTGCTGCTGCATCCAACGACTGGTCTCAGTGGTGACGTTTTCCATGCTTAATCACATGCCACTTGGGGACACGTCACTGCTGAGTCCAGTCATTGACTACAGTGGCACACGTAGCCCCCATCCAGCAGATTTCCCTGCAAGGACTGGAAGTGCAGCGAAGACAGTTCAGGACACATGGAGCAATGGGGAACAGGTAAGTATAGCTCCCTTCGTAGGTCCAGCAGGGTTGGGGTGAAATAAAAATTTAAAAAATGTGAACAACCCCTTTAATGTCTTTCCCAGTGTCATGATTGTAGCATCACAATGTTGGATCTCTGTATGCATAGCTATTAAATATTTGGCTTAATAAGGGACCTGTTCTGATCGTCATACTTTCTCGACTCCTGAAATGAAAAGTTGAAGCCTAATTAATCCAGCAGAACATATAATTTCTATTTAACTGTTGTTGTTTTTCAGATAAAACAGAAAAATAAAAAAGCAATTAGTATTTGCAGTCCTTTATAGAGGAAAGATGGTAAGCTTCAAAAGCATTGGAATGTGAGCCCCGACCGATAGCTGTAAAATTAATGATGAGCAGAAATGTCATTTCATTACAAGTGAAATTAGATTTCACAAGTCAATGAGGGGGAAAGACTCCTTTCCTCCTATCTTTCAGGAGTCTAAATGTTGAATGGATTCCAGGCTGCATCTAGTCATTTCTTTCATGCCATTTAGTTTGGTTTATCATTTCTCACCAAAGCTCATTCACTGACTTGTGTCCTTCGTTGCTAATTGTAATGGCAGAGCATGGATAACCTTTGATCTGTACATAAACATTCCCTTTGTAACCAAGTCAAAATCCTGCCGAATAAATGCATCTGAGGTAACAGTCAATGGGTGCATTTAGTTCTGCAATTTGGCTTCTCAGCCACAGAAGTTTGACTCTGTCCATGCTAGAAAGCGTGAAGACTTGATCTCTCCAGACGTCTTGAATTACTTAACCCATTAGGGCTCCTACATAAGCCCTCTACTGTTCCTCCCCTTGCCTTGCAAGGGTATGCAGAGGTTTGGTTTTTTTACAGTTGGATTCCGTACAGTTACTGGTTATAAAATGTAGCATGCTAACTCCGATGCTGTACTTAGATATTCTTCCCTATAAGTAATGAGTAGACCTCCATCACCGTGTTCATGAGCCATTACATCTCAGTATAGGATAATATAGCAAGTGTTCACATGCAATGATTTTTCAGTGGTGAAATCATTAAAGTCATCATAGGATATGGACACCTTTTGAGGGCAATTTTGGGCTAAAATCATTAATAAATAATATTAAACAGTTTTTCTTATACTTTTTCAGGTCATTAGCAGACTAGCAGGCTCTCTGCCTCACACTGAAGGTTGTAGCCCTAATGTCTGAACTCCTGACAGCTCATTTAAACCCTGATTTAACTGAAATTCTTATCGAACTGGCCTACAACACTGCATGTTTGACTAGTGGAGATCTCCATGCATATTTTATGTGTGGCTATAGATCTAAAACCGTAAACAGGAAATGTAAAATTTAAAATGTAACATTTTGGATTGGAATTTCTTCATTTTCAAATACATCACTTGACATATTGACCCAGAAATGCATGAAGTAAAGTAAATCATTCTTGATTTGTCAAGTGGGTTGAATATCCTGGATGGTGCATACTTCTCCTGCAAGCAGTTAGCTAGATTGATTAGATTGCTGTCTGAAACTTGATTACTCAGTATGGTCATGTAATATCTTATACTATATAAAAGTTTATTAGAACATTGAATATTGACAGACTGAAGATTGGAAATGTACTACAAAGGCATGGTCCTCATTAAAAGTAACATGTTATGCAACAAGCAAAGGTTGGCGTTTTATGGCTGCTTAATCCAATTAAGGTATGGATTTATTGTATTGTATAATGCCCTTGAACACAACGTCTACTCAACACAACAATCCGAGCCTCTCAGTTTGCTGCAGTGATGTGATATTGGTGTCAAACAAGAGACATCATGATATCAGCTAGCGCTAAATAACTTTCCTTCAGTCACTAGGCTCATAAAAACTCAGTTAAAACACTAAAATGTATCATCTACAAGGGCAATGTAAACCAGGTGTTAGGCATTATCCTATGTATGATCAGAACATTAGGCGAAGAGAGAGAGAGAGAGAGCAGTATTCATAGGTGAAGGTATGAGCATGTTACATTTTCATCAATATTTTGTTTCCCATATATTAGATGAAAATAGAGAATACGTACAGATAGCAACCATGTTTAAAAGAAGTTGTGTCTTGTTAGGATCCATTGAGTTTTATGAGGAACATAAGGGCTGACTATGGACTGCTGGTGGAGAAGGCAGTAAAACCACCTAAAAGTAGGCATTGTGAATACACTGATTTGTATTAACACCTTACAAGTATGGAGCAATAATGTTAATTAAATAGTGCTGCCAGGGGCGTATTGGTCATAGACCCTGCAGGGAAATTTCCTGGTGGGCCGATGACCCTGGGGGCCACCCAAGTCCTACTCTCTGCCGCTGACAAGGTACATAATGAGCTCTCAACAGTAATTAATGTTATGAGAATCTGGTATTTATGTACCCAGACAGCGACTGCACATGTCCTCCTGAATTCGAAAGCTGTGGCTTGCACCTCACCTCTTAAGCCCCCTGCTCCATAGACAACTGAAGGAGGAGGACAGAAGATGGTGGGACAGCTTTTGGGGCAGTATATTGTGCTACACTGTGTTATTTGGTTCTGCTGGGATGGTATTTTGCACCATGGTATAGTTGACCCCACCTACTTGTATTGCCCCACCTTCTGTTAATTTGGACCTGCCTACAAAATGGGCCAATTTAAGTTCCCAGTCCGCCCCTGAGTCTTGCATAGGGCCTAACTGGGTCTCCAGCTCAGGGAAGCTTGCTGGTGGTCTACCTAGGAGCTCATGTTCACCCACTAAGCATATTGGTAACTACTGTAGAAAGTTAATAAAAGTTAATTTACAGTTTAAGACAAACATTTAGGTTTAATCCAAAGGAGACAGGAAGAAAATACAGCAACACAATAAAGGCATTATGAAAAGATACTACTAACATATAATGAAACCACAGTGGCCGGAACATAATCTATGCAAACTGAGGCTGATACGAAGAACACTCAAAGGGAATAATAAGAATGAAAAATAGCTTAATTTACTGTAAAGATGTTTATTGAATATTTACTCTGGATACCCTGGAACCTAATGTTGGACAAGAAGAATACAATACTAAATGTTTTTTTACTTATGTAAAATTAGATATTATTGCTAGATGTTTATTCTTATAGTTTTACTGCAGGAATGGAGTCTGTATATGCTATGAATATTGAAAATGCAATGGGCACAGGGATTATTTTTTTTTAGAAAATTGAGCAAATTTGTTTACACAGAATACTTTCCCTTGTGCACAAGTTGGGTATTATACAACATTAAAAGGAATCTGTCACCACATATCTCAAAATAAAGGCGTCAGACTGTGGAGATGGGCAATTATCAGTTTGTAATGCGCATTTTACCATCTTGATCCAAGCCCCCAGTGTGTAGAAATAAGCTTTTTAATATTATGTTAATTAGTCCCTTGGAGCAAGGAGGGCATTTCCGTTGTACCCAGATGCTCTTCTCATTTTCACTGCCTGCTTTGTCCCCTCTGCATTAACTGACAAGGCCAGGCACTGTAGATGTACCCATGTCTGGCCCAGAAGTCTCACGGCTACACTTTTGGCGCGCTCGCAGTACATGGCTGGAGATCGCCATGCATCGCATTACAAGCTGATGACAAGCGCGATTCTCCACAGGCTAATACATAGCAACACCTTGCCTATGTATCTCCTTGTAGGCTGATATGAATGTAAGTCGTTTAACCAGTGCTCTTCTATATTAGATCATACAACTTGTATTATGATTACATATAATCCTACTCTGCTGTTATCTACGAAATATGCAGTGTTATACAAGTCTGTAATCGTTCTGTTCTTTTGCCTTTCAGAAGAACTGTATGATAAGGACATTCTGCTTTACCTATTTAGTTGTATCTTATTCTGGAAATTGAAATAAAATGTTTAAAAAGAATGAGAGGGTAGCAGAAGCACAGACGCGCCTATGAAAGCAAGAATACAGATGAGGCTGTCTACAGATGGGTGTTCCTTTGGGAGGAGTCCCTCCTGAGCCTTGGTAAATATGCAATGGAATATTTTATATACATATGAGGATGGCCTATGTCATATACCCCCTTACTACACTCCATGCAATGTTCAATACTGTTGTGGAAATTTTATTATATGGACATTTTACTTTAGGATGTGTATTTAATATATTGTGTATTGTCATCATGTCTCTCAGTGTCAGGGTAAACCATTGGAGTGGATATCTTCCCGTGTATGTCCTGTAAAGGAACGTGCGCTTGTTGTCTCTAGTGCGCCTGATCAGCCGCTGGAGATAATGACGCTGTACTGTAAATAAACATGCATGTGGATCATAGTAACTTTATCTGGCATTGATCACTGAGCAAGGCTGGATAAAGTTTGCTCCAGTGGTATTGTATACATGTGTTTGTTAGCTGGCTATGTTATTCTTGTCTTCCTATGTCATCACTTCCTGTATGTCATCACTTCCTGTATCCTTGTCTTGGGCCAGCCCCTTTTACACCTTTTGTTTAGTCAATAAAGGACGGACTGGGCAAGGAGGAGGGGGGAGTTGCTCAGGATTTCAATCAAGATGGTAGCATTTGGGTGGTTCTCTGGCTGCGGCTGATGGAGGATGAAGTTACCTTTTTCCTTACACAAACTTTGATGCGAGCTGATTGCAACCATTAATTTGTCTACAACAATACAAAACCTGTTACAATTTTTGCCCACCTTGTCTTGTTCACTGCTGAATTCAGACTAAAGATAAGTTAGTGACATGTACTAAGAACCTAGGTTTGGTGAACCCTTTGGATATGTTTATGGTCAGTAATGCTAATTCTGCTTATGGGGTAATTGGAAACCCACATACTGTACAGTATGGAGGATAAGACTACACATACCTGTTTCCAAACTCAAGAATAGATCTACATTCCCACCACAAATAAAAAAAAGGAGCCTTATGAGGATTGACATTTCCAAAGGGGGGAAAGGGGAAGATTTTGTTTAATTTTTAAGTATTAGAAGTGACGTTTTCTAAAGGACACACATTTGTAATGCGTGTATTTCTCACATGGGGACTCCAAGAGCGGGTATGGGCGTGTAGCTGGGGCAACTCCCTGGGGAGGCAGTGGCTGCCATATAGATGCTCATCCCTAACATGCAACACTCAATTTCATAGGAAGCCAACTAAAAAATGTGTATATTTTTGGAATGTCAGAGAAAACCCATGCACGGAGACAGTATACATACTACATGCAAATGTTGTCCTTGGTGAGGTTTAAAGTCAGGAGCACAGCACGACAAGGCGCGAGTGCTGTCCATAGGTGCTTGATGTAAAGAAATCATGCTTTGGCACATCATAGTTTTCCCTTACTTCAGAGATATCATCAATATAGAAACACCTGGGCCCTGATTTATCACTCCAGAATTCTGGCTTCAAAAATTCGCAAAATAGGTCTCTCGTGACTTTTTGCACTCATTTGCACAATCGTATTGCAACTTTTTGCAATTTTTACACTACTCACTCCAGTTTTGAAGTAGGGGTGGAAAAGTGTGTGCGGTTAGCTATGTTAAGGAGTTTCACTCTGGATTTATCACTGAGACTTAAAAAAAAAAAAGTTGCAATCTCACTCCAGTAAGAGGGTGAAGTAGGAAAACTGGTGTAGCTTTTCTAGACAAAAGTATTAGGTTTAACATATACAAAAGTCCAACTATAATTAGAGAGTATTCAGAACCTGAATATAATGCAAAAAAATCTGTATATACTGACACATCTGATAAAGAATGTGGTAGCTACCACAGTTGTGATTGCACCAGCCACACTAAGTGGGCTATGATAGTACCAGTAGTCAACACAAAAACCTATACAGACTCAATTATTTTTTTTTAGATAATAGCTTAACCCCTTCACGATCACCCACTAAGTTTTAAAATTATATAAAATTAAAAAAATTACCACCCTTTCCCCAAAATCAAAATAAGATATAGAAAAAAAAAAATCTAAATTTTTGGACACTGTACCCACCTAAAATAACTACAGATCATCCGGCAAAAAACCCCACTTGTTTTGCATTAATAGGTATAATTGCTCTGGTACAGTATATTTTTCAGCTCATTGTGTGTTGTGTCTGTGTAGAACCTTTTATTTTATCCTCTAGGTCCTTTTATGGTGGATAATGTGCCATTTATGTAGTTATTTGTTTCTTTTTAAAAGCCACTCATTTGAGGAAATGGCTTCTGATAACCACCTTACGAGAACGCCACAGACATGTGTTGGAAATTTCTGTTTGGAGTGTCATTGATTTGGAAGTAATTGGCTAATTTTTTTGTTTGGGTACTGAATATTTAGGATATCATTATTTAGTGTCTATGGAAAGGAGGGACGAAGATTGAAGGCTTCCGATATGGAGATAAAAATTGGGGCCTGACCATACAATGAAATCTTCAAATTGAAGAATCATGGATCTTCTAAGGTAATCATTTATCTACCAAAAAGAAGTCAATGCTTGGAGATGTTTTATGGGTGTCCGATAAAAAGTGTAATCATGTTCATTAGCAGATACATTTTCCTTTTTGAATATTAGGTCATGTAAATCTTTATTATGACAGTTTATTTTTTTTGGGGGGGGGGGGGGGCGTTCTAACTCAGATTATTTTTAAAAAATTCTCACATATAATATGTGGTCCCGTTTAATTAGTTTTAGACAGTCTTTTACTTTTTTTTCCCCCCATAAATGTGGTTTTCTGTTTATTTGGGGCATATAATAGTGATTGTGTAAGGGTCGCTGATTAGACATACTATGAAAATTAAACTGATCGCTCAATCTATAAACATGTTCATGCATTGGAAAGCAGTAGAAGAGCCTTTATGCATAGTAAGTACACAATTTTTGTTAATATTAGTTTGAACTATACATATGTTGGGTATTTCTTTTTTGTTTTTGACTGCTAGAGTCTGGTTTATGTTTAGATGGCATTTTTAGGTGCATAAGTCAAAGTTTTGTTTGGGAGCTTTGTTCCATAATAGGGAACATTTTCCATGGACTATTAAGGATACTGTAAGGCAGTGCTGGCTCTCTTAATACCTAGTGAGATAATGAACAATTGCAGGGTGGGATTACTGCTGCACGTGGGGAATTCCTATCAGGAGTAGTGCTCTTCTGCAGCACAACGCAGGGACAAAGGATAAGAGGTTGCCTTGTAGGGCAGTGCCCTGATGACAGGACAGGCTAACCTGATTGACATGCACATTGCACAGATTCACATTAGTCAGAGCTATCCATACAAGCTCCTGTTGAGAGCAAGCACATCAGGAGACTAACTGAAGACTTGGGCTCAGTGGGACACTGAATTGAATTCTCTCCATGAGACTGGCGGTAGGTGGTTGTATCAGGGGAAATGCCAAAATACTTGCAAAATGTCCCTCAAAGTCCAATGTATGTCTAAAAGTCTAGAATGTGGGGTTCTTGAAAGGGTAAGTATACAACAGAAATGAAAATTAAAGGGGCTGCCCGCTTTTTACTATTAATGACCTATCCCCAGGATAGGTCATCAATAGCAGATTGGCGGGGGTCCGGCACCTGGAACCTCCGCCAATCAGCTGTTTGAAGAGAAAGCAGAGCTGCCTTCTCTGCTTTTTTTTTTATTGGGTGACTAAAATAATAGATGGTGGAGGTGCAGTAGACATCGCTTATCTAGACTTTAGTAAGGCTTTTGATACTGTCCCACATAGAAGGTTTATCAATAAATTGCAGTCTTTGGGCTTGGACTCTGATATTGTTGAATGGATTAGGCAGTGGCTGTGGGACAGACAACAGAGGTTTGTAGTCAATGGAGTATATTCAGACCATGGTCTTGTTACCAGTGGGGTACCTCAGGGATCTGTTCTGGGACCCATATTGTTTAATATCTTTATCAGCGAAATTGCAGAAGGCCTTGATTGTAAGGTGTGTCTTTTTGCTGATGACACAAAGATTTGTAACAGGGTTGATGTTTTTCTGGAGGGATACACCAAATGGAAAAGGATTTAGGAAAACTAGAGGAATGGTCAAAAATCTGGCAACTAAAATTTAATGTTGATAAGTGCAAGATAATGCACCTGGGGTGTAAAAACAGTCCTAACCTCAGTATCTGAGGAAAGGGATTTAGGGATCATTATTTCAGAAGACTTAAAGGTAGGCAGACAATGTCATAGAACAGCAGGAGATGCTAGCAGAATGCTTGGGTGTATAGGGAGAGGCATTACCAGTAGAAAGAGGGAGGCGCTCATGCCGCTCTACAGAGCACTAGTGAGACCTAATTTGGAGTATTGTGCTCAGTACTGGAGACCATATCTCCAGAAGGATATTGATACTTTGGAGAGAGTTCAGAGAAGAGCTACTAAACTGGTACATGGATTGCAGGATAAATCTTACCAGGAAAGATTAAAGGACCTTAACATGTATAGCTTGGAAGAAAGACGAGACAGAGGGGATATGATAGAAACTGCTAAATACATAAAGGGAATCAAGAAGGTAAAAGAGGAGAGAATATTTAAAAGAAGAAAAACTGCTACAAGAGGACATAGTTTTAAATTAGAGGGGCAAAGGTTTAAAAGTAATATCAGGAAGTATTACTTTACTGAGAGACTAGTGGATGCATGGAATAGCCTTCCTGCAGAAGTGGTAGCTAAAAATACACTGAAGGAGTTTAAGCATGCATGGGATAGGCATAAGGCCATCCTTCATATAAGATAGGGCCAGGGGCTATTCATAGTATTCAGTATATTGGGCAGACTAGATGGGCCAAATGGTTCTTATCTGCCGACACATTCTATGTTTCTATGTTTACCTGCTCTGGTCAAGGGCATAGGAAGGAGCTGTCCCATAGAAGTGAATGGGGACGCCATACTTGTAATTATACCTGCTCAACACTGCAATTGCTGTGGCGAGCAGGTAAACAGAGCAGAGAAGGCTGTGCTACTTTCTCTTCAGCTGATCAGCAGGGGTGCCAGGCTCGTACCCCACAAATCTGATGGTGATGGCCAATCCTGAGGATAGGTCATCAATTGTAAAAAGCAGACAACCTCTTTAAAGCTATGATAGTTTGATCACTGAGGGGCCGATGATTGAACTACTGCTAGAGTTACACTTCTTGGAAATATACTGAATTTAAACAGTGTCCAAAAAACTGTAATATATTTTACAGATACAACATATAGCTGTAGTCAATAAAAAATCAACTGGTTAATAGAAATATAACAGCTAATGGAAATATACAAAGGAGAATAATCCAAATCATGATGTTACATCGCAGCTTTGAAAAGAGCTTTTTTAAAGGGATAGAAGTGTACATACGCCAGAACATCTCTTGGTAGGCTGTCATGCTCTGTGCTAGACTAACCAGTTTTTTTGTGCCCTTCTACAGAGCAAGACGCTGGACACAACGTGCTCCTCTTTGAAGACTTGAAAAAGGAGTGCCACACTCTGAAACATGTTGTTTGAAAGAGGTACTATTAAAGAAGGTTCATCCTAATCCCTAAGTGGTCGTAGTTTTCAGAGTTAGTTAGTGGTCGTTAGTTCAGAGTGGTCCTCCAGCTACCACCTATGCGGTTCTGAACCTGATCAGCCTGGACGAACTGGGTCACACTGGGGAGGAAATGCTTTGCATCATCAACCAAGACATCAAATCCTGGCTCCTTGCCAACTAGAGATAGGAACCATAGTCACCGATAACAGGAAGAACATTCTGTCTGTGCTGTGTCAGGGAGGGCTGACCTATGTCTTCAATCTTGTTGTCACATGGTTCCTGAAGTCTTCCTCCCAATTGTAAGACGTCTTGAAAATGTCAAAGAAACTGTGCCTGCTCTTCAGCCACCCTTACTGTGCAAAACACACGCTCGTTCAGCTGCAAAGGGAGAATGATATTCCCCTACATCGCCTCATATGCAACATTTCTACAAGTTAGACCAGAGGAAACCTGCAACCGATTTCTTGATGATGCAGATGGACAGGACTACTGCCCAGTGTAACTTTGACGTTAGACAGTGGCAGCTCATGTGTGACACCTGCCACTTGCTTAGGCCCTTTGAGGAGGCCACTTTATTTGTTAGTTGCCAGGACTACGGGATGAATAATGTCATTCCACTCCTTCACATCTTGGAGGGGATGCTGATAAATCTGACTGGCGAGGGGATAGAAGACGTGGTGCCTACATCTGAGCACTGTGGAGGCTAAACTGGCACAGGAGGAGGACATAAATGCCCAGGAATTCTATATAGCACTAGGTGGTTTATCTGCCCAAGGGACAAGAGAGGAGCATGAGAAGCTAGAGGGGCAATAACGAAGACCATGGGAGTATGCAGTGGAGATGGAGACAGGGAGTCCCTCTGAGTACCTTGCACAAATGGCCAGATGTCACGGCTGAGGATGGGGGAAAATCCTCAGCCATGCGATGCCAGATGATGTTATGGCTGCTCGGCCAGGACAACAGGATAGGGAGCAGGTCACCTCCTACAGCGTCCCTAACCTGACCCTAACTCCTATCTGCATGGGCCGACCTTAAAGGTAGGAGGACCCATGCGCAGGAACCTAGGAGCCCTGACTTACCCTCCGTCCGGTCCCTAGCTAGGAGTCAGGGTAAGACAACCTACTCCTCCTAGGCACGGAGGAGCAGGAGTCTCAATGGCCAAGCTGCTGGGAAAAGGGGAACACATACAGCCTTACGGGTATGGCAGGCGAACTAGTAGTTCCACCAACCTGCCACAGCCTTGCTGACTGGATCCCTGTGCAAACAGGAATCCAGAACCGTAAGCTGCACAAAATCACAAGGAAGGTCCCAACAGAACATCACATACAACATCACACACAAGAAGACATAAACATAATGACAATAATGGTTATGACCACAGGGGTGGCTCTCACTGGCAGGTGGAAAACACAGGAGGCTGCTCCAGCAAAGCATGGCTGAAGCAACCTCCAGACCTGAGAAGACAATGAGACTTTATAGGCCAAGAAGCCACACCCCACAGTCGGACACACCCAGTGAGACACACACACACACACTGGGAAGGGAGTTAACCCTTCCAGCACCAGAGAAGGGAAACACACATTAAAGGGAAAGTGTCCAACTCACTAACACACACTGTGGCTGTTGCTGCAGGCAACGACATGGGTGGCACTCATGTCCTGGGAGTCAGCCCGAAGGCTGGGACACTGCCACCACATGTACAACAACGACCAAACGTTGCCACGGACAACCACAGTGAAGGGAAGGGTCACAGTGCACACGTAACATAAAACACAGTGCACCCCAGACATACATACACACACACCTAACAGAAAGGTTGCTAGGTGTAACCGCATGAAGATGCCGTAAGCTGCCTAGCACCAGCTCAGGCTGCTATCTGCGACAAAGTCCAAACACTTGTTGCCCGCGGCAACCACAAGTGAGGCAACACACAAGCAGCCCTCATCTGTGGTTGAACAACCAAAAACAAACCGCAGGCAACCGCATGCGGTTAAGGAGTCACAGTCATGGCCATGGCCGTGACACCAGATTCATGGTGAGTTGTTTGTGTAGTGACAGCCACATTATCACCATTAGGTAGAGGGATAACAATTGGCTCTCCACAATGTTAGGCCCTCGCTACCAGTCCAAAACGGGGGCCTTTTTTTTTTTACACCTTTTGAAAAAAAACTCAACTACTATTGAGACATCCTTTGTAATTGATTGGTCTCTGAGCTCATGTTCCACTGCCATGACTGGTGGAGGGGGGTGGGAGGTTTGGAGCAGGACCAGCTCCATCAGCAGCAACTTAAGTGTTTAGTCTCTAATGATCACTTTTCTTCACCCACCTACTGAAGAAACCACCCAGCAGCAGCAGGACATGGAGCAGAACCTAAACCAGCAGGTGGGGCATACTTGGACTGCACCTTATCACCCCAGATACAAGATCCTCTGGACTACTGGGCAACTAAACTGCTGTTTTTGCCTTAGCAATACTGATCAAATACTGATGCAAAAAACTGACCGTGTGATAGAGACCATACAAGTCCTGCATGAAGAAATTCTTTTCCATCTAAATACAACCGATTTCAGCAGCAAATGGCCAAAGCTCATGCAAACTGAGCATGACGCCTCCATCACATGGTCAGTATTTTGCATTAGGATTTGATCATGATTTGGAAGCTAAAAGCAGGAGTGGGTAACAAATAAATGTGTGAGGAAGCAAATTTTGTTTAAAAAATTCAACTAAGGCCTCTTTCACACTTGCGTTGTCCGGATCCGGCGTGTACTCCACTTGCCGGAATTACACACCGGATCCGGAAAAACGCAAGTTAACTGAAAGAATTTGAAGACGGATCCGTCTTCAAAATGCTTTCAGTGTTACTATGGCAGCCAGGACGCTATTAAAGTCCTGGTTGCCATAGTAGGAGCGGGGAGCGGG
Source organism: Bufo gargarizans (assembly GCF_014858855.1). Taxonomy (NCBI): domain Eukaryota; kingdom Metazoa; phylum Chordata; class Amphibia; order Anura; family Bufonidae; genus Bufo; species Bufo gargarizans. Next base: position 62,207,196 of record NC_058087.1, read on the forward strand.
GGAGCGGTATACTTACCGTCCGTGCGGCTTCCGGGGCGCTCCAGAATAACGTCAGAGCGCCCCATGAGCATGGATGACGTGCCATGCGATCACGTGATCCATGCGCTTGGGGCGCCCTGACGTCACTCTGGAGCACCCCGGCAGCCGCACGGACGGTAAGTATGCTGCTCCCCCGCTCCCCACTACACTTTACCATGGCTGCCAGGACTTTAGCGTCCCGGCAGCCATGGTAACCAATCAGAAAAAGTTAAACGTCGGATGCGGCATTGCGCCGAAACGACGTTTAGCTTAAGGCCGGATCAATGCCTTTCAATGGGCATTAATTCCGGATCCGGCCTTGCGGCAAGTCTTCAGGATTTTTGGCCGGAGCAAAAAGCGCAGCATGCTGCGGTATTTTCTCCGGCCAAAAAACGTTCCGGTCCGGAACTGAAGACATCCTGATGCATCCTGAACGGATTTCTCTCCATTCAGAATGCATTAGGATAAAACTGATCAGAATTCTTCCGGCATAGAGCCCCGACGACGGAACTCTATGCCGGAAGAAAAGAACGCCGGTGTGAAAGAGCCCTAAGAGACCAAATAGAATTTTTTAAAACCTTCGCTCATTTCTAATTGTGACTGTCCATATTGCCTCCTTTGCTGGCTTGATTCATTTTTTCATTACATTATACACTGCTCACATCCAGGGGTTACAACTAGTGGTGGCCATGCTTGCACGCTATAGGAGAAACCACTCTTGTGGTCCTGGCGAGAGAGAGAGAGAGCCCGACACCCTCTGCTATAGTGTGTAAGCAGAGCCACCGCTGCTGGATTGCAGGTTGGTCTTAACCCCTGGGTACGAGCAGCGTATAATATGATGGAAATATGAATTATGCATTCCATCATAGAATTGTGTTATGGTCCGTGGTAACGGAATCCATAACGCAACTCACCTTTTACCAGTAAACGAAGCGTGAATGAATTTCATAACCTGAAATTCGCTCATCTCTAGTCACAATAATGTAACAATAGCATCAGGACTACTATTTGCAATTTAGAGGCGCGACGTGTGTGACTTCTGGACTAAGATCACAGGATTGTCTTGAGACTATAGCAAACTGATTTATGATATTGTCACCCAATGTTCTATAATATAGAGTTAGATTTTGGTATTATCATAGTAAATGTCACTTAAACAACTTGGAACGATGCTTTGACCCGTTAAGCTGTAGAAATGCAAATACTTTCTAGAATGCAAGGTCATTGCCTTCTGATATTATCTGTCCTGACTTCAGAAAGCAGCTTTCATTATGCAGATTTAATTTAGAATTCACTCTCTCCAGTAAAGAACTAAATAACATTCAGTGAATCTGACTTAAAATGTGGCGCGCTTACTGCCGTAGACTCTGCTTGTTATTTCCAGACGGTGATTGCACGTTCATGTAGAGAATTGAATATGCATTTACATAAACACCCTCAGGAAGTATTTATGGCATAAGGTACGATTTGGATTCTGTGTCACAGATAGTCTAGTTTACAAATGAACCTTTTCAGGTATTTTTTTTTCCTATGCAAACATCTCAGTGCAATTATGCTAAATGCTGAGTTCACAGGCTAATTGTGAAGACGAACACAGGAAAAGCAGTAATGGCTACAAACCGTATGAAAGGTGATGTATGTACAGTAAGGTGTTTCATTTTGTAATGGAAAAAAATAAAATGTAAAATGTTTTCAGACTTTGCTTACTCCCAGAGTCTCAGTGATGTAAAAGATATATATGCAAAATTTCAAAAATATTGTATAATATTTAGAGGTTGCACACTTTGATCAGTTTTGTAAAAGTAGGCAAAAAATTAGATTTTTCAACGGTAGGCTGGAACTGCCTGCCGAATCCGGCAAAACATATGCCAACTGATTGCATTTTAAGATGCATTGCAAGAACGAATCCGTTTGTCATACAGACAAATGGATCCGTTTAGATTGTTTTATTACATCGGATCTGGTATTCCGGTATTTTGAATGCTGGATCCGGCACTAATACATTCCTACGGCGATCAGGCAAGTCTTCAGTTTTTTTGGGCCGGAGATAAAACCGTAGCATGCTGCGGTTTTATCTTTTACTTGGTCAGTCAAAATGACTGAACTGAAGACATCCTGATGCATCCTGAATGAATTGCTCTCTATTCAGAATGCATGGGGATAAAACTGATCAGTTATTTTCCGGTATAGAGCCCCTATGCTGGAAAAGAAAAACGCAAGTGTGAAAGTACCCTCAATTGCTTTTATTGGGAAAACTAGAAATCACAAACTTAAAATAATATCAAAACTAGACACTAAGTTTAATAGGTAGTATGATAGGCAGAACATGTGTTATATTAATCAACTTTGAACGATGCAATCCCTTCTTTTGTTAGCTTAGTGACGACTTTTCTGTGATGCTCGACTACTACCCTCAACAAGAATTGTTTTTGTTGTTCGTCCCTGACCGATTTGTAAAACTTTTTTATCAGAGCAATTCCTCTTTCTGCAGTATCATTGACCACCTTAAGAGCGTTCACATGGCTTCTTAGAGAATCACCGCAGTATTCTGTCACGTTGTGGATCCCAAACAATTTAAAGAACGTCTTTGTTTTATTAGTAATGAAATGGCTCAGGTCTATTCCTTCAAAAACTAGTTTTTTACCCTCTAATCGTTTCATTTCCTTTTACTTTGCAGGTTTGGTTTCTACATTTTTAGCCATATTTTCCTTAACAGCCTGAGTAATACGTTCGTCCAAAAAAGCTAATCCTACGTTTGTTTCTGACAGATACCAAAGGTGTCTCTTAGCAACTGTGAGAGCACTTTTTTTTACGTCTGCATCTGGGTTAAGTGCTCAGAAGCTTTAGCATATCCAAATAATTCTTTGGAGCCCATCGACTTACACAGGAGTGAAAGTAGTAGTAAAAGTGATCAATGTGTGCAACCCCTAAATATTATCCAATCTTCGTGAAATTATACATTTATACATCTTTTACATCATCACTGAGACTCGGGGCGTAAGCAAAGTCATATGAAAATCACATCTTTGGAAAAATGAAACACCCTAATGTACAGAAGTTTGGACCAACAGCAATTATTGAAAGGGGTAAAAATAAAAAAAATGATTGTGACACATTTAAATGGATTTTCTGGGAGTTCAACATTGATGACCTGTCCTAACCATGAATATCTGATCGGTGGGGGCCTTGACTCCCTGCACCTCCTCCAATTAGCTGTTTGAAGAAGTTGCGGTGCTCCAGTTAGTGCTGTGGCATTCCCACAGCATACCAAGCACAGCGCTGTACCTCATATAGGGGCTTTGCTTGGTACTGCTGCCCAGGTCTGCAAACGTTATACAGGAAGAGGCACTCCGATACAACCTGTATATCACATAAAGGAGGGCCTTATTCACATTGTGGTACAATTGTTCAGGGGACTCCTACACTCATAAAGCCTATGCACTAAGCGGGTATTTAGTTCTGCTGGGGGGGCATAATAACTGATAAGCGCATCCGACTGGCAACTGAAAATGCTGACAGGTTGACTCTTATCAAAATTAACAAGGCCTGGATTTCCCCTGACTTCTCTACTCCACCAGAGGAACACCAGCGGCTGAACACAAAGGCACTTTAAATATAGCTTTTAATGTGTATTGAATACACTGTATTCCCATGCACCCCTTCCACCACAAAAAAGAGTATATGGTTTAATCTTCCTTTTCTTGTCCTCCTCCTCCATCATATCAACATGCTTATTAGGCAGCCCTCGCTCCTAATGTTTTAGATGGTCAGATCAGCAGCAGACCCTCACCCCTAATGTTTTAGAGGGTCAGCTCAGCAGCAGACCCTCACCCCTAATGTTTTAGAGGGTCAGCTCAGCAGCAGACCCTCACCCCTAATGTTTTAGAGGGTGACCAGCAGGCCCTCGCCCCTAATGTTTTAGAGGGTCAACTCAGCAGCAGACCCCTACCCCTAATATTTTATGGGGTCACCAGCAGGCCATCAATCATAATATTTCAAGGGTGTGTATGATGCCCTCATTTATATGTAATAAAGGGTGTAGTGTAGTGCCGGTTCCTTGTAATTTTTGGCAGCCCTTTCACTTAGTGCATAGGCTTTATGAGTGTAGGAGTCCCACTACCTGAACAATTGTACCACAATGTGAATGAGGCCCTCCTTTATGTGATATACAGGTTGTATCGGAGTGCCTCTTCCTTGTAATTTTTGGCAGCATTTGCACTTTATATACCAGTAATTTCATAAAAGAAAGAATGATTCCTAACAATTTTTCCTCTAAAATCAATTTTATCTTCAGTTTTGTGCATATTATTGTCAGTCTGTAAAAGTGGCGTACTACTCGGACAACATCGGTCCCAGCAGCGACCTGGGAGTCCAACATGCATCCACACATCCTCCCAATGCTGTTCCTAAACCATTTAGGTGGTGTTTCCATGAATTTCTGAACGTTTCCTATGAACCAGACACCCTCCACTCTTCAGAGCAGGGGGTGCCTGGTTTAATGCTCGGGTTCTCCCATTGACTTCCATTATACTCGGGTGCTCTGTAGAGCACCAGAGCATCCCAAAGTGTTTTACTCGCTTTGGTGCTCGTCAACACTAGCAGTAACTAAATTATTATAAAGCTTCGGCTAAATTACATGAATATATAAAAATAATAATATAAAAATGTAAGAGATCTGAAAGTACAATACAGTGGTCCTTTAAGATACAATGGCCACAGGATACAATATTCTCAACATACAATAGTCTTTCCTGGGCCACCTTAAGTTAAAACTAGACTCAACATACAATGACTCGGATCCAAGCAATCAACATGGCCATTTCACTGGTAAAACACAGTTACTGTCTGTCTAGTAGCTCCTCTTTACAGTACAGTGTGGTACTACATGTTCTGTACTGCGCTCTGTCTGTGCCAGGGTGAGCTGCTCCTTTGGAAGTCAGGTGCGGGTGGCTCAATTTTATTTTTGTGGTACAAGGTGTGCTATATATAGAAACATAGAATGTGTCGGCAGATAAGAACCATTTGGCCCATCTATTCTGCCCAATATACTGAATACTATGGATAGCCCCTGGCCCTATCTTATATGAAGGATGGCCTTATGCCTATCCCATGCATGCTTAAAATCCTTCACTGTATTTACAGCTACCACTTCTGCAGGAAGGCTATTCCATGCATCCACTACTCTCTCAGTAAAGTAATACTTCCTGATATTACTTTTAAACCTTTTCCCCTCTAATTTAAAACTATGTCCTCTTGTAGCAGTTTTTCTTCTTTTAAATATTCTCTCCTCTTTTACCTTGTTGATTCCCTTTATGTATTTAAAAGTTTCTATCATATCCCCTCTGTCTCGTCTTTCTTCCAAGCTATACATGTTAAGGTCCTTTAATATTTCCTGGTAAGTTTTATCTTACAATCCATGTACCAGTTTAGTAGCTCTTCTCTGAACTCTCTCCAAAGTATCAATATCCTTCTGGAGATATGGTCTCCAGTACTGCGCACAATACTCCAAATGAGGTCTCACTAGTGCTCTGTAGAGCGGCATGAGCACCTCCCTCTTTCTTCTGGTAATTCCTCTCCCTATACACCCAAGCATTCTGCTAGCATTTCCTGCTGCTCTATGACATTGTCTGCCTACCTTTAAGTCTTCTGAAATAATGACCCTTAAATCCCTTTCCTCAGATACTGAGGTTAGGACTGCATCACTGATTTTATATTCTGCTCTTGGGTTTTTACGCCCCAGGTGCATTATCTTGCACTTATCAACATTAAATTTTAGTTGCCAGATTTTTGACCATTCCTCTAGTTTTCCTAAATCCTTTTCCATTTGGTGTATCCCTCCAGGAACATCAACCCAGTTACAAATCTTTGTGTCATCAGCAAAAGATTACCATACCATCAAGGTCTTCTGCAATTTCGCTGATAAAGATATTAAACAATATGGGTCCCAGAACAGATCCCTGAGGTACCCCACTGGTAACAAGACCATGGTCTGAATATACTCCATTGACTACAACCCTCTGTCTGTCCCTCAGCCACATCCATTCAACAATATGGGAGTCCAAGCTCAAAGACTGCAATTTATTGATAAGCCTTCTATGCGGGACAGTATCAACAGCCTTACTAAAGTCTAGATAAGCGATGTCTACTGCACCTCTGCCATCTATTATTTTAGTCACCCAATCAAAAAAATCTATAAGATTAGTTTGACATGATCTCCCTGAAGTAAACCCATGCTGTTTTTTATCTTTTAATCCATGGGATTTTAGATGTTCCACAATCCTCTCCTTAAGTACGGTTTTCATTAATTTCCCCACTATTGATGTCAGGCTTACTGGCCTATAGTTGCCCGATTTTTCCCTACTACCTTTCTTGTGAATGGGCACATTTGCCAATTTCCAATCTTCTGGGACGACTCCTGTTGCCAGTGATTGGTTGAATAAACCTGTTAATGGTTTTACTAGTTCACCGCTGAGCTCTTTTAATAGCTTTGGGTGTATCCCATGAGGCCCCTGTGACTTATTTGTATTAATTTTAGACAGTTGACTTAGAACCTCTTCCTCTGTAAAGACACATGCATCAAAAGATTCATTAGTCTTCTTTTCTGAGGTCCTTTTCCTTCATTTTCCTTTGTAAAAACTGAACAGAAGTATTCATTGAGGCAGTCAGCTAGTTCTTCCATATACCTTCCTTCTTTTATGACCCTGAAGAAACTCCTGTCCGCATTATAGAAAGTGATTTACAGCTTCTAGCAGCCATTTCTGACTCTTATATGTAAGGACTTGCTTTATCTGTGTTAGATATCTGCTTATTTTTCTTAAAGAGGTTGTTCAGCGCTAAAATAGGATAGGTCATCAATATCAGAATAGCAAGGGTGCGACAACTGGCACCCCCATCGATCAGTTATTTGAAGGGGTAGCAGAGCTCATGTGAGTGCTGCTTCCTGTTCAAGATGACCTGTGTGCCGTGTAATTACAACTGCTTATCTCATTTAGTTGAATGGGATGAGTAGTTGTAATAATACTGTGCTGCCTCTATTGGCTAGATGACGTGCAAGCAATTTGGAAGCAGAAGCATAGCTTTCTCGCTGACCTCATATGGATGACCTATCTTGAAGATAGGCCATCAATATTTTAGCACTGCATTACACGACCCCTTTAAATCTTCATTTTCTTATATCTTGGGATTACATTTTGGGGCTTTGGGACCGATTACTAGTTTTCCATAGAGTTATGGACTCAACTTACAATGGTTTTAACACACAGTACAATGGTTATCTAGGAACAAAATAATGTTGTAAATTGAGGGAGCGCTGTACTTTACCAATGCTGTTTAAAATGAATGCCTCCTGCCATATTCTATAGAGCTGGCCAGATCATATCTGGAAAGCATCTTTATATACAACATTTGACTCCAGGTATTTTCTTCTCTTCCATTCTTCTTGTTCTTTACGATATCTAGTTTGTTCATAAAATTATATTTTTTTTTTTATATTTTTTTTATTTTAAGGGAATTGAGTTCTCACATTGCAGTAAAGGTTTATCATACTAAAATGTTAAGTTTAAAACATTGGAGGAACCAGATACATTAGAGGCTGGAGCTACAAAAGAGGTTTCCTGTGGTATGTACTCTAGGCCATTCTATTGCCACATACTTGCCTGTCCGTGCTCTGGTGGCCAGCCTAGCACCTCTGCTGTGGTGCAACCAGAGTCGTCCTGTTGCTTTGGTGACCAGCCCCACTGACAGACAGGCTGGTCAGCCAATCAGGGAGCAAGGACGCCAGGTCAATCAGGCTCGGTTCTGACATCACATGCTTTCTGTCAGTTGAGGATTAAGACCCAATACACACAATCGTAAGTTCGGCCCGCCAAAAATGCGGATCGGATGCTGACCCATTAATTTCTATGGAGCTACAAAAGATGAGGACAACTCATCAGGACACTTTCATGACATCTTTGCATTAAAAATGTATGTTCTCAAGGCACAACATCAGCATCATGTGATTTAAAACAAAATCAGAGCCTTATACCTAATAAGTCACATTTATTTATACCTATCAACTGTTTTTTGAACCCTGATCCAAAAATGTGTGTTTTTAGGCAGTGTTTGTCCTTTTCTGTAGGGTTATCAAGAGCTGTACTTTACTATCTCCAGCAGTGCTAAAGAGTTGAGTGGAACAACGGACATACAAGAATGAATAGTTTGTGGGAGAAACACTTTGAGTTCTGGTAGTGATCTCGTGGCACACACAGGCTCTGTACAAACAGTTCATGTGACACATGCAAGCAAGATTTAGTCCATATTTAGTTGACAATGCTGCTGGGGAGTGGTGGTGGTCGACCCACTGCAGCATCAATACCAATTGGCTTTATGTGAGCATGCCAAGTTTTTTTTACTGTGTGATTTGTTGCTATGGAAATATTATATTTTTTTAGGTTTCAAGAACCTCTTTTCACATTTGCCATCTGTTGAAAGTTCTACTGTAAAATGTTTAAACTATTTTAATCTTTATGTGAGATACTTCCAGTAACGATTTTTTTATAATTTTTTTTCACATATTTATAATATGAGTTTTGCTACTGGGTGTGAAGTTGTTTCTCAGGTGATAAAAAATGAATTGACAGTTGCAACTAATTATCTACCCGTACAATGTTTTAATATTCAGCTTTTTTCCATTATCCCAACAGGTAACTAAATATAGGATATCTTCATTATGACTGTTTAGATGATTTGTGATTAATAAAATCTGCTGTTTTATATAGTGGGTAGTAGTTTATGAAATTTAAGAATTAGAGCATTTTAATTAGCTTAATTGTGTGTTTAAAATATTTTTATTTATTATATGACAACTTTATTATATTAATTTGATGGTTAACATTTTATTTCTTTTAAATATATGTAATATACATATTTATTTTAAAGCGCCATTATTTCCATGACACTGTACATACATAATATAAAACAACACAAGTACAATGTGCATGACCTTAGTAACAGACTGGTACAGAGGGGAGAGGACCCTGCCCGCGAGAGTTTATAATCTACAAGGGAAAAGGGGAAAGACACATTAGGGGAGTGTAAAAGCTGCTCATCTGGTTGTGTGGTGGCAGCATGCTTATTGCAGGTTTGTAGCCTTTCCTGAAGAGGTGGGTTTTCAGGTTACTTTTGGAGGTTGGGGGAGCGTCTGATAATCTGGGGTAGTGAGTTCCAGAGTAAGGAGAAATCTTGTAGCTGATTGTGCAAGGAACGGATAAGAGGAGAACAAAGGAGGTCTTGTGAGGATCAGAGATTACATGTGTGGATGTATCAGGAAAGCAGGTCAGAGATGTTATGAGGGGAAAGTTGTGGAGGGCCTTATATGTAGTCGTTAGTAAGTTGAAAATAATTTGTTGTGAATTGGGAGCCTGTGAAGGGATTGGCAGAGAGGAGAAGCAGAGGTAAAATGAGAGTAAAGATGAATTAAACAGACAGCAGAGTTTAGGATAGATTGGAGGAGTGAGGGAGTACTAGATGGAAGGCCGCAAAGGAGGATGTTGCAGTAGCACCGGTGGGAAATGATAAGGGCATGCACAAGCATTTTAGTCGACTCAGTGGTGAGGAAGGAGCACATATGAGTGATATTCTTCAGTTGAAAGCAGCAGGTGGAAGTAAAGATTTGGATGTGTGGTTTGAAGGACGGGGCAGGATCAAATGTTATCCCCAGGCAGTGGACCTGTGAGACTGGAGGAAGAATGGTGCTGTTAACTGTAGTGGATAGGTCTGGTAAGGGGGCTGAGTGACTTGGGGGACGGATGATGATTTCTGTTTTGTTCATGTTGAGTTTTAAGAAGTGGGAGGAGAAGAATAAAGATATGCAGACATGCTGGAATTGTCAATCGAAGGGCAGTGACATCTGGGCCGGAGAGGTAGATTTGAGTATCATCAGTATAGAGGTTGTGTTGGAAGCCATGGGACTCTGACCTGTCCCAGGCATGATGTATAAATGGACAAAAGTAGGGGACCCAGTACAGAGCCTTGAGGGACACTAACAGAGAGGGTATGATGTACGAATGGGAAATGTTGACAATTCTTTTGGCAAGGTACAAGGAGGAGATCCAGTAGAGGACCAGGTCTCTAATGCCAAGAGAATAGAGTGTTTGCAATAGGAGTGAGTGATTAACTGTGTCAAAGGCAGAGGAAAGGTCAAGAAGGAGGACTACACAGTAATGAAGTTTAGCTTTGGCTGTTAGCAGATAACTTTGGTAAGGGAGGTTTCACTGGAGTGATTAGGTCGGAAGCCAGATTGTAGCAGATCAAAGAGTGAGTGAGATGAGAGGTGGGAAGACAGTTCAAGATGTACTGTACATGTTTTTCTAGGAGTTTTGATGTAAATGGGATTTGTGAGATGGGGCTATAGCTGGATAAAGATGATAGTCTAGGGAGGGCTTCTTGAGTAAGGGTGTGATGGTGGCATGTTAAATAGAGGGAAGAGAACACACCAGTGGCCAATGATAGGTTGAAAAGGTGGGTTACAGGTACAGGTGGTGAGGTGTGATTTGGAGATTAAGATGGAAAGCCTTTTCTCAGCGATGGTAGTAAAACGGGTCAAGTGGAAAGAGCCCCGAGTAGGTGTATAAGGCTAAGGATTTCTCAGATTTTGACAATTTTGTGTTTGAAGTATGAGGCAAAGTCTTTGGTCGAGATGAGGGATGAGGGATGAGGAAGGAGGCACCGGGGATGGAGTAGAGAATTAAAGGTATTAAACAATTGTTTGGGGTTGCGGAAAAGAATCATGCGTTATTAAGGGGGCGTGACCACCGAAACATTGCGCAGCATGGGGTAGCAATCAGTTCAACGCTCTCAGGATTACTATGTATTATAGCGATTTATATGAATAAAAGGACAGAAAAATACAAGCAAAGCTCCAAAAGAGTGAGTATTATTTATACCTCTCGAATAACCTTTTGAATAAGACTAATACGACTGAGTGGATTATGTGGATATAATTGAAGGAACAGTTACCTGATAGGAGGAGGCCAACACAACTACCATGTCTGTCTGGATGGGGAATGTGAGTAAATTGGAGTTTTCAATAGAAGAGAGCAGCAGGGGAGGCTGCACCTATCTGACATTGATGACATATCCCACAGAAAATGTTCATAGTTGTATAATCTGCATCTTATGCATGTGAATAGGGATTTTCTACATCATAGTGTGCAATTTATTTCAGCAGATTCTGCATGGAAAAGCCAAGGAGAAAGACAATGGTGCTTATTCTTCCTTGTATCTGTCAGTGCAAACAGAAATGTAAAGGGAATCTGTCAGCTCCGAAATACCCCACAAACTACAGTAAGGGCTCATGCACACTAACGCATTTTCTTTCCGTGTCCATTCAGTTTTTTTTTTTTTGCAGCTCATATGCAGAACTATTCACTTCAATGGGTCCACAAAAAAATGGAAATGACTCTGTGTGCATTCTGTCTCTGTATGTCCGCTTGGCTGTTCTGCAAAAAAGATAGAACATGTCCTATTCTTGTCCATTTTGCGGACAAGGATAGGCATTGTTAAAATAGTTCCGCAAAAAAACTGATGCAATATGGATGTCACTTGGACGTCATCAGTATTTTATGAGGACCAGCAAAATACATACGGTCAGGGCTCATGCACATAAGTGGTATATGATGTAAATGACACCGAGTCTGTGATTTATATCATTGTCCTCACTTGCATTCCAATGCTTTGCTCCCGCAAACCGGCAGAAAAATACATTGAAAGTATTCCTCCAGAAGTCCTCTCCATTATGTGCTCAAGCTCAGGAGTCCTCTCAATGCAATATACTGCCAGTTAGTAGGAGCACAGCGTCAGAATGCAAGTGAGTATGAAGATATAAATTACATAATTGGACAACGTATTATTTACACCACCTACAATATTTGGGGGTGATGTTTCGGAGCTAACAAATTCCCTTTAAGGACCAGCATTGTTTTTCTGCCACTGAAAGTTCACATCAGATTTTAATCCCATGTGTGAACATACCAGAAGAATGTTATAAACCTTGACAGAGCTTCTAAACGTATGCGTGAAAAGAACATAAGTTACTCTTCTGGAATAAGTAGTTTGCAAGTGAATTTTCCCATATTTTTGATTTATCAAAAATCTATGTATGCACATGTAAAGTGTGTGTTTATTACCCCAAGGCACCAACAAAGCTTTACTAATACTAATTTTTTTTACTTTAATATGCTCTCTTCAAAGTCTCATTTACAGCTTTGTTAATAGCTCCCAGCAGTGGGACCATCACGATAAGTTGATCTCGGGGGACCCATTATAAAAGCTATAAAGAAAGTATACATACAATTTATTGCATTAAAATTAATTAGGTGGGACCTGATTGTTGTTTTAGATATTGAATTAAACAATATATTAAATACTGGTCTTTGAATCCTCATGGATTTAAATGTCATTTCAGCATGATCAAAATACAGAGGTAATGAGCCATTAGTGCATAGCACTAAATATCTCAGCCTGTAATATCAGTCAATACTATGGTAGTAGTGCAGCACTTGCAGTACCATGAATGTCTCTTGCTTATTATCTCTTGCAATTACTTTATCATTCTCATATCATTTTAAATTTCTTTTAAAGTTAACTTGGAAGTGAATCCTATAGGGAGGAACAGTGTAAGGGGAATACTTTTTGGATCCACTGTTGTTTTTGAGTAAATCAAAATCAAATAAAAAAATTATATATAGTACTCATTCTGTCAGGCATTACATTAAAATTTATATATATATATATATATATATATATATATATATATATAGTATATAAACATACTGTACATATAAACCTCCTCTACTTATGATGTGAACTATATTAATATGTGGTCCTTTATGTTTTTGAACATTTTATAGTACTATAAAGGCCCCCATGCACATTAGTGTATTGTCAACTAAACCTGCATGAGGAGTTCCCAACTCTCCCCTGACAGGTGATTTTGGGGGAGAAAAAGATTGGGGAAATGAATATTTTTGGCTGATCTTTTTGTTCCCACAGGAGATAAGCCAACAGAAGTGTGTGCCAGAGGCTTTCTCCGCTCTTCCCATAGAACACGCTTAGACGAACAAGCCAAGCAGGTATGTGTATGGGGGAATCAAGAACGATCATTCGTCTGACTGCTACTTAATGTGTATGTCCAGCTTACAGCTCTGTTTAGTTGTGGAGGATTTTCTCTGGATTTTTGGTGCCATTTCTCCACTGAAAATCCATGACAATTTACGGTACAATATATATGGATGGGGTTTTTAAAATCTCATTTGCACATATCACATAACTGACATGTTCATATTGTAATGTTACCAAATTGTCATGGACTTTCACAATGGATTTCAAAAGGTGAAACCCAATACAGATTTTCAGCAAATCGTTGGCAAAACTCCATGTCTGATCCCACCCTAAAGCCTGTATTACACTGCCCAATTTTTCAGCAAATAATCGCTAACAAGAGTTCGTATGAAAGCTTGTTAGCGATCAACTGGAAGTGTAATACTGCTGCCTATTGGCCGATGAATGAGAAAACGCTTGAGTACAGTATCGTACACAGAACTGTAGTCAGTGGCATACAAGGAAGAAAGAAGTGGGCTTGTAGCCTGTCTACCCAAGACAGAAGGGTCTATTTTTTGTTTCTGCTCTATCCCCTTCTTATGACCACAGGGCCTATTCTCCACCCCTCCCTTGTGTTCTTCTGGAGATTTGAGTCTTTCACAGGTTCTCATCATCTCATAGTAATGAGGATGGAGCCAAATATGGGCCCACTTTCTCCAAAGGCCCCGGAGGATGCTGCATGAGTTGCCTTTGTGGTGTGTACACCCTTGAAAATAGTCCATAGAGAGAGACTTTTTATGTCAATGGATACATATAGTAAACTAAGGACCTCAGCCAAGGACGTGTGAGTTATCGTTATGCCAGCTTTTTTTTTATGGAAAACAGAGCTCTTCAGTTCTGACACTTGTATCTGACAATGCTGTAAAATGCACTTCACTGAACGCCTCAATCTAGAAATTTTAATTTATAACCTCGGAGATAAGAGTGTTTGTTCTTGTAATGCACAAGGAATGTTTTCATAGGTAGCAAAAGTGTTAACAGTGGACAATTCTGCAAAATAATAGGTGAATGTTGCAGCAAGTACTGACGTGTCTACCGGTGACTTTCTGAATTCCAGGAAGAAATGCTGAGCACTAGTGGGAAGTAACCATTTTCCCAACATTTTACAGGTCTTTACATTATACAATTTATGACTTTTTAGCATGAAATCAATATTATTAATGCAGTGTGGTGATGTCATGTGTTTTAATAGATCTAAACTAATGTCTACTATCTGATGTGGCTTTAAATAAGTTTGTCGTGATTTTCTTAAAGGTCAGACATTTTATATGTACAGTATAGGAACATGTTTATTATTATGTTATTTCTGTTTCGATAAAAAATAATGCAGAATGTACTTATTGTAAATATACAGAGATAGAATGGAGATGCACTGCATCAAGTGAACACAGGCACTACTTATAGACAAGTGGGCTTCATTGAGCAGAATTACATGGTAAACAATGGAATACTGATTAATCAAAACTCTTAATTGCTGTGAAAGCTGACGTTTCATAACCAATCGTATATAATCAAATGTAGGGCAATAAACATGGCTGACCTAATGAGTTTTGGATAGAGGAATGAAGCCTTGAGATCTGCAGTAATCACACTTTATGGGTGCCTTTCCTGCTTCTTTTTTAGATTTCTATTTATCTTATGTGACTTTACAACACAGCTTTAGGATTTTTATTACCTTTTCCAGAACTGCAACTACTTTGATGTGAGTAGATATGTAGATATTGATGATGTAGATATTGATGATCTTAAGGTTTTTTCCTTTATTCCCCCAGTGCTCTTTGTTGTGCCATTCTTGCGTATTAACCTTCTTGTGTTATCAAGTGACCTTCAGGATCCCATCTATCGCCACCAGAATTGCTTTAAAGAGGACCTTTCACCACTCCTGACATGTCTGTTTTAATAGTGTCATGCATTCCTCATGTAAAAACGATTCTGGAGCATCTATTCTTATGGCTCTATGTTGTGTCATTCCTTTATTATTTCTACTAGAAGTTATTAATGCATTGCTAGCAGTCTGCAGTAAGGGTACAGAGGGGAGGTAACCAGTTGGGGGTGTACCTGCACAGTCTGACCATGGCAGCACTGATTGGATAGAGTGAGTCTGTGCAGGTACACCCTCCAACTGGTTACCTCCCCTCTGTACCCTTACTGCAGGCTGCTAGCAATTCATTCATAACTTCTACAAGAAAAAATAAAGGAATGGCGCAACATAGCGACATAAGAATAGATGCTCCAGAATTGTTACTACATGGGGAATGCATGAAGCTATTAAAACAGGCATTTCAGGAGTAGTGACAGGTCCTCTTTAAGAAGGGTATGAGCATACTATATAGACTAGTCAACACAATCAAGATATCTCAACCGATCTTGACAAGAATAGAGAGACCTATATTGGATACACCAGGAAAAAATCCTCCCAATGTTATACGAACAAAAAAATGCTATTTGATACTTTGATGGTAGCATGGTGTGTGTTGTTTAGTGGATGCATAGCAAAGTCAAAATAGCCCATCATTTTCATGCTGGGATTTACCGCCGAAGACAAAAGGTCTATTTATTTTTGGTTCTTCTTTACTTCCTCTCCATGAATCTTGGACCAATTCCTCATCCCTTGTTTTCTAAATTTGCAGTTTCCCTGGAGAAGGAAATCCTGAACAAGTTCTTCAGCTCCAATAATAGAGGATGGAACCAATTGGGGCTTGACCTCCTCTCTAAAATGCCCCATGGTACCTCATTGTGCCTTTATATTATGTACACCCTTGCCCTTTCGCTTAAAGGGGTTCTCTGGGAATTAATAAAATAAAATTAAGAAAAATACTTAAATATTACTTTATTATGCATACATTACCAAATACCTTTCATGACTCGTTTTTTTCTAGGGAGCAATCATCATAGGAAATACTGTACCTAGTTGGTGAGTTATCACATCTAGTTAACGAGTTATGACTGTGACCATTAACTCTGCTACATCTGTAAAATGACCAGCATCCTATTAGTACTCATGAATAGAGTTGAGCGAACACCTGGATGTTCGGGTTCGAGAAGTTCGGCCGAACATCCCGGAAATGTTCGGGTTCGGGATCCGAACCCGATCCGAACTTCGTCCCGAACCCGAACCCCATTGAAGTCAATGGGGACCCGAACTTTTCGGCACTAAAACGGCTGTAAAACAGCCCAGGAAAGGGCTAGAGGGCTGCAAAAGGCAGCAACATGTAGGTAAATCCCCTGCAAACAAATGTGGATAGGGAAATTAATTAAAATAAAAATTAAATAAATAAAAATTAACCAAAATCACTTGGAGAGAGGTTCCATAGCAGAGAATCTGGCTTCCCGTCACCCACCACTGGAACAGTCCATTCTCAGATATTTAGGCCCCGGCACCCAGGCAGAGGAGAGAGGTCCCGTAACAGAGAATCTGTCTTCATGTCAGCAGAGAATTAGTCTGCATGTCATAGCAGAGAATGAGGCTTCACGTCAGCCACCACTGCAACAGTCCATTGGCATATATTTAGGCCTAGCACACAGGCAGAGGAGAGAGGTCCCGTAACAGAGAATCTGGCTTCATGTCAGCAGAGAATCAGTCTGCATGTCATAGCAGAGAATGAGGCTTCACGTCAGCCACCACTGCAACAGTCCATTGGCATATATTTAGGCCCAGCACACACACAGGCAGAGCAGAGAGGTCCCGTAACAGACGATCTGGCTTCATGTCAGCAGAGAATCAGTCTGCATGTCATAGCAGAGAATCAGGCTTCACGTCAGCCACCACTGCAACAGTCCATTGTCATAAATTTAGGCCCAGCACCCAGGCAGAGGAGAGAGGTCCCGTAACAGACAATCTGGCTTCATGTCAGCAGAGAATTAGTCTGCATGTCATAGCAGAGAATCAGGCTTCATGTCAGCCACCACTGCAACAGTCCATTGGCATATATTTAGGCCTAGCACACAGGCAGAGGAGAGGTTCATTCAACTTTGGGTAGCATCGCAATATAATGGTAAAATGAAAATAAAAATAGGATTGAATGAGGAAGTGCCCTGGAGTCCAATAATATATGGTTATGGGGAGGTAGTTAATGTCTAATCTGGACAAGGGACGGACAGGTCCTGTGGGATCCATGCCTGGTTCATTTTTATGAACGTCAGCTTGTCCACATTGGCTGTAGACAGGCGGCTGCGTTTGTCTGTAATGACGCCCCCTGCCGTGCTGAATACACGTTCAGACAAAACGCTGGCTGCCGGGCAGGCCAGCACCTCCAAGGCATAAAAGGCTAGCTCTGGCCACGTGGACAATTTAGAGACCCAGAAGTTGAATGGGGCCGAACCATCAGTCAGTACGTGGAGGGGTGTGCACACGTACTGTTCCACCATGTTAGTGAAATGTTGCCTCCTGCTAACACGTTGCGTATCAGGTGGTGGTGCAGTTAGCTGTGGCGTGTTGACAAAAGTTTTCCACATCTCTGCCATGCTAACCCTGCCCTCAGAGGAGCTGGCCGTGACACAGCTGCCTTGGCGACCTCTTGCTCCTCCTCTGCCTTGGCCTTGGGCTTCCACTTGTTCCCCTGTGACATTTGGGAATGCTCTCAGTAGCGCGTCTACCAACGTGCGCTTGTACTCGCGCATCTTCCTATCACGCTCCAGTGCAGGAAGTAAGGTGGGCACATTGTCTTTGTAGCGTGGATCCAGCAGGGTGGCAACCCAGTAGTCCGCACAGGTTAAAATGTGGGCAACTCTGCTGTCGTTGCGCAGGCACTGCAGCATGTAGTCGCTCATGTGTGCCAGGCTGCCCAGGGGTAAGGACAAGCTGTCCTCTGTGGGAGGCGTATCGTCATCGTCCTGCCTTTCCCCCCAGCCACGCACCAGTGATGGACCCGAGCTGCGTTGGGTGCCACCCCGCTGTGACCATGCTTCATCCTCATCCTCCTCCACCTCCTCCTCATCCTCGTCCTCCTCGTCCTCCAGTAGTGGGCCCTGGCTGGCCACATTTGTACCTGGCCTCTGCTGTTGCAAAAAACCTCCCTCTGAGTCACTTCGAAGAGACTGGCCTGAAAGTGCTAAAAATGACCCCTCTTCCTCATCCTCCTCCTCCTCCTCCTGGGCCACCTCCTGTTCCATCATCGCCCTAAGTGTTTTCTCAAGGAGACATAGAAGTGGTATTGTAACGCTGATAACGGTGTCATCGCCACTGGCCATGTTGGTGGAGTACTCGAAACAGCGCAACAGGGCACACAGGTCTCGCATGGAGGCCCAGTCATTGGTGGTGAAGTGGTGCTGTTCTGTAGTGCGACTGACCCGTGCGTGCTGCAGCTGAAACTCCACTATGGCCTGCTGCTGCTCGCACAGTCTGTCCAGCATGTGCAAGGTGGAGTTCCACCTGGTGGGCACGTCGCATATGAGGCGGTGAGCGGGAAGGCCGAAGTTACGCTGTAGCGCAGACAGGCGAGCAGCGGCAGGATGTGAACGCCGGAAGCGCGAACAGACGGCCCGCACTTTATGCAGCAGCTCTGACATGTCGGGGTAGTTGTGAATGAACTTCTGCACCACCAAATTCAGCACATGCGCCAAGCAAGGGATGTGCGTCAAATTGGCTAGTCCCAGAGCTGCAACGAGATTTCGCCCATTATCACACACCACCAGGCCGGGCTTGAGGCTCACCGGCAGCAACCACTCGTCGGTCTGTTGTTCAATACCCCGCCACAACTCCTGTGCGGTGTGGGGCCTGTCCCCCAAACATATGAGTTTCAGAATGGCCTGCTGACGTTTACCCCGGGCTGTGCTGAAGTTGGTGGTGAAGGTGTGTGGCTGACTGGATGAGCAGGTGGAAGAAGAGGAGGAGGAAGCCGAGAAGGAGGAGGTGGCAACAGGAGGCAAAGAATGTTGCCCTGCGATCCTTGGCGGCGGCAGGACGTGCGCCAAACAGCTCTCCGCCTGGGGCCCAGCTGCCACTACATTTACCCAGTGTGCAGTTAGGGAGATATAGCGTCCCTGGCCGTGCTTACTGGTCCACGTATCTGTGGTTAGGTGGACCTTGCTACAGATGGCGTTGCGCAGTGCACACTTGATTTTATCGGATACTTGGATGTGCAGGGAAGGCACGGCTCTCTTGGAGAAGTAGTGCCGGCTGGGAACAACATACTGTGGGACAGCAAGCGACATGAGCTGTTTGAAGCTGTCTGTGTCCACCAGCCTAAATGACAGCATTTCATAGGCCAGTAGTTTAGAAATGCTGGCATTCAGGGCCAGGGATCGAGGGTGGCTAGGTGGGAATTTACGCTTTCTATCAAATGTTTGTGAGATGGAGAGCTGAACGCTGGCGTGTGACATGGTTGAGACGCTTGGTGACGGAGGTGGTGGTGGTGGTGTTGGTGGTACATCCCCTGTTTGCTGGGCGGCAGGTGCCAACGTTCCTCCAGAGGCGGAGGAAGAGGCCGAGGCGGCAGCAGCAGAATAGGCCGAGGCGGCAGCAGCAGAAGAGGTAGCAGGGGGAGCCTGAGTGACTTCCTTGGTTTTAAGGTGTTTACTCCACTGCAGTTCATGCTTTGCATGCAGGTGCCTGGTCATGCAGGTTGTGCTCAGGTTCAGAACGTTAATGCCTCGCTTCAGGCTCTGATGGCACAGCGTGCAAACCACTCGGGTCTTGTCGTCAGCACATTGTTTGAAGAAGTGCCATGCCAGGGAACTCCTTGAAGCTGCCTTTGGGGTGCTCGGTCCCAGATGGCGGCGGTCAGTAGCAGGCGGAGTCTCTTGGCGGCGGGTGTTCTGCTTTTGCCCACTGCTCCCTCTTTTGCTACGCTGTTGGCTCGGTCTCACCACTGCCTCTTCCTCCGAACTGTGAAAGTCAGTGGCACGACCTTCATTCCATGTGGGGTCTAGGACCTCATCGTCCCCTGCATCGTCTTCCACCCAGTCTTGATCCCTGACCTCCTGTTCAGTCTGCACACTGCAGAAAGACGCAGCAGTTGGCACCTGTGTTTCGTCATCATCAGAGACATGCTGAGGTGGTATTCCCATGTCCTCATCATCAGGAAACATAAGTGGTTGTGCGTCAGTGCATTCTATGTCTTTCACCGCTGGGGAAGGGCTAGGTGGATGCCCTTGGGAAACCCTGCCAGCGGAGTCTTCAAACAGCATAAGAGACTGCTGCATAACTTGAGGCTGAGACAGTTTCCCTGGTATGCATGGGGGTGATGTGACAGACTGATGGGGTTGGTTTTCAGGCGCCATCTGTGCGCTTTCTGCAGAAGACTGGGTGGGAGATAATGTGAACGTGCTGGATCCACTGTCGGCCACCCAATTGACTAATGCCTGTACCTGCTCAGGCCTTACCATCCTTAGAACGGCATTGGGCCCCACCATATATCGCTGTAAATTCTGGCGGCTACTGGGACCTGAGGTAGTTGGTACACTAGGACGTGTGGATGTGGCAGAACGGCCACGTCCTCTCCCAGCACCAGAGGGTCCACTAACACCACCACGACCATGTCCACGTCCGCGTCCCTTACTAGATGTTTTTCTCATTGTTATGGTTCACCACAACAACAAATATATTATTTGGCCCAATGTATTGTATTCAAATTCAGCGGGATATAAATTTGAGGCCTAGTATTTAGGCGCTGGGTGACCGGTATGGATTTAGTGACAGAATTAGACTTGGAAATGCACAGAAGCGTGTGTGTGAAGTTATTCTGAATGACCCAATGTGCACCTTGAATATTATATACCCTTTTTGGGATAGATTTCAAATAGCTCTGATATAGCAGGAACCACTAAATTATGAAATTGCTAAATTGGGAATTGTACTTCAACCCAGAACAAAAAATGTGCTTTGACGGGCACTAAATAACTTTCCCAGCTACAACAGTACAGCGGTAACGAGAGATTTAGAGGGATTTAAATTTGAGGCCTAGTATTTAGGCGCTGGGTGACAGGTATGGGTTTAGTGACAGAATTAGACTTGGAAATACACAGTAGCGGGTGTGTGTGAAGTTATTCTGAATGACCCAATGTGCACCTTCAATATTATATACCCTTTTTGGGATAGATTTCAAATAGCTCTGATATAGCAGGAACCACTAAATTATGAAATTGCTAAATTGGGAATTGTACTTCAACCCAGAACAAAAAATGTGCTTTGACGGACACTAAATATCTTGCCCAGCAACAACAGTACAGCGGTGGGTAACGAGAGATTTAGAGGGATTTAAATTTGAGGCCTAGTATTTAGGCGCTGGGTCACCGGTATGGATTTAGTGACAGAATTAGACTTGGAAATGCACAGAAGCGTGTGTGTGAAGTTATTCTGAATGACCCTATGTGCACCTTCAATATTATATACCCTTTTAGGGATAGATTTCAAATAGCTCTGATATAGCAGAAACCACTAAATTATGAAATTGCTAAATTGGGAATTGTACTTCAACCCAGAACAAAAAATGTGCTTTGACGGACACTAAATATCTTGCCCAGCAACAACAGTACAGCGGTGGGTAACGAGAGATTTAGAGGGATTTAAATTTGAGGCCTAGTATTTAGGCGCTGGGTGACAGGTATGGGTTTAGTGACAGAATTAGACTTGGAAATACACAGTAGCGGGTGTGTGTGAAGTTATTCTGAATGACCCAATGTGCACCTTCAATATTATATACCCTTTTTGGGATAGATTTCAAATAGCTCTGATATAGCAGGAACCACTAAATTATGAAATTGCTAAATTGGGAATTGTATTTCAACCCAGAACAAGAAATGTGCTTGAACGGACACTAAATAACTCGCCCAGCTACAGCACTAGGGACAGATTTAGCTGGATATAAATTTGAGGCCTAGTATTTAGGCGCTGGGTGACCGGTATGGATTTAGTGACAGAATTAGACTGGGATATGGCCAAAAAATGAACAGACTATTGCTGGTTAAATGCACTTGGTGTGACAGCTTCACCCTGATGTAGGCTTTAGCCAAAAAACAACCACACCATTGAGGGTTAAATGCACTTGGTGACAGGCGCAGCTTGCCCCTGATTTTGTATATGGCCAAAAAATGAACAGACTATTGCTGGTTAAATGCACTTGGTGTGACAGCTTCACCCTGATGTAGGCTTTAGCCAAAAAACAACCACACCATTGAGGGTTAAATGCACTTGGTGACAGGCGCAGCTTGCCCCTGATTTTGTATATGGCCAAAAAATGAACAGACTATTGCTGGTTAAATGCACTTGGTGTGACAGCTTCACCCTGATGTAGGCTTTAGCCAAAAAACAACCACACCATTGAGGGTTAAATGCACTTGGTGACAGGCGCAGCTTGCCCCTGATTTTGTATATGGCCAAAAAATGAACAGACTATTGCTGGTTAAATGCACTTGGTGTGACAGCTTCACCCTGATGTAGGCTTTAGCCAAAAAACAACCACACCATTGAGGGTTAAATGCACTTGGTCGCAGCTTGTGCTGGCGCACCACAAGACACAAAATGGCCGCCGATCACCCCAGAAAAATGAGACTGACAAACGGTCTGTGCAGCCTAAAAACAGTGAGCAATTGAGGATCAGCAGCTCAATGATCCACAGCTGCAGATCGATCAGTTAATCAAGTCCTTTGGAGGAGTTAATCTGCCTAATCTCGCCCTACTGTCGCAGCCGCAACCTCTCCCTACGCTAATCAGAGCAGAGTGACGGGCGGCGCTATGTGACTCCAGCTTAAATAGAGGCTGGGTCACATGGTGCTCTGGCCAATCACAGCCATGCCAATAGTAGGCATGGCTGTGATGGCCTCTTGGGGCAAGTAGTATGACGCTTGTTGATTGGCTGCTTTGCAGCCTTTCAAAAAGCGCCAAGAAAGCGTCACAAAAGCGCGAAGAAAGCGACGAACACCGAACCCGAACCCGGACTTTTACGAAAATGTCCGGGTTCGGGTCCGTGTCACGGACACCCCAAAATTCGGTACGAACCCGAACTATACAGTTCGAGTTCGCTCATCCCTACTCATGAACTCCATTCCTACAAAAGATTTAGTTGAAGGTCTCATCAGCTGTATTTGGGATCGTAATCCCTGACAAGTAGAGCAGAGAGGAGGATGAGGCAGCTCTTTAGCTCAGTGTTGTGAAGTAACTTGTCCTGCTGTGTGATTAGGACAGGTTTTGTGTGTACGAATAGGATGGCATCGATTTTATTTTCCCTGATAATGGCTTCCTAGACAAAACAAGCCATTATAGCTAATGAAAGGTATTTGGGAATAGATTTAGAATAAAATAATATTTAAGTATTTTCAGTTTTATTTTATTAATTCCTGGATAACCCGTTTACCTTTAATAGAGCATCTTATAGATAAAAAGGGCTTTCCTAAAGACAATTTGCTTTAATAATCAAAAGAAAACAAAGAAGGCAGATAGTCCCAGTTTACCAAGGAATATGAGGCTATTATCATATTTACCAAAATGAAAATGATTGAAATGAAAATATTTACCAAAATTGAGGCTGAGTATATGTTTATATTAGCATTAAAGTATGACGTCTGAAACCTGATGTCACCTAGTAACCCCTTTAAACAACTATCTTACACAAGTCCCAATATGTGCTGAATGCAATTTAACATTGTGTACCAAAATACTTATTCTTAGTCATTGTCTGCATTCACTGTCGCTCCCTTGCCCAAATAATTATAAATCTCGGCTTCTGTGAAGGTAATAACAAGTGACCTCCTACTGTTCCAAAATCAATCTATATTTATTTCAAGACCCAGATTTGTAGCTTCTATTATACATGCTTTAAATGAAAAAGGTCTAAGCCAAACCATTGCTCATTACTAAAGAGCTGTATCCTTAGGAGCTAGTAAAAGACGACCTTAATGCACATTGAAACCAATAAATGCCTAAAGTTCAACACCCAGCTTGCCAAAGCAAGACATCATAAGTGAGAATTGATTCATGACTTTAATGGTGAAAGGCAAGTCTCACTTTAGAGACAGAAAACTCTTAACACTTCCTGACACATCTGTGTGTTGCAGCCGACACAATTTGAAATGGCATTTCTCAGGAGAGTGCATGTCCTCTCATTGCCTCCAGTACCATGGCCTCTGGCTTTCACTGCTCAGACAGGATCGGAGTGTGATCTCCGATGACTCAGTCTTCACAAGTTCATTGTAGGGATGTGACACCTTGGTCCTGGAATCCTACTAGTTTTAACTATTGTCACTTCACTGTTGTTAGTAGCTCATATTTAGATAACAAGCTTCACCTTTTTCATGGCCCCTGAGAAATGTAAAACTGAAATCTCCAAATATGAGGCCTTCAAAAGCTTATATTTAGTGTATACATTGTTTGTGGCCTGCTTTGAACTGGCCGGAGTTTGGAATATGCATTATTTTAACAGTATTTTAGCAGTAGCAGGAAAGGAATGTGGAACCTTCATACAAGTTACAAAGGACAAGACTGATGTTACTGCTTACAATAAGCCATGATACGAAAGAAGTATTATAGATTAAAGGGTTAGACCTCTACCAATCTGAAATTGATGACCTAACCTCAGGATAGGTTTATAAATTTCAGAATGCAGAAAAATGCAGATCCAGTGTGGACTGGAAATACGGTCATGTGAATGGACCCTAAGGCTGTAAAAGATGAAGAATACAACATCAATACTGGTGGCTGAGCACTTTCAGTCACCAACTATTCCTTTCGAGACTGCCATATACATACAAGCTTGGCTGAGCATACATGTTTTCTCAGTTAGGGGAGGGTAATAAGTTGCCACCAGACACTTCTTATCTCCTTGGAGAACAAAATATTGACCATGTTGAAATTCAACATTTCCATTTCTTCTTTCATCTCCTGGAGAGAATACCACTCCTTCCTACAAATAAGAGAGTGGCACACCTCAATACACATAAGATAGCCAGTAGGTCCCACCAGTATTGCTTTTACATGTTCTAGTTCTTTCAAGTCATTCTACAAAGCTTCTGCAAATCCTCAGGAATAAAGAAGAACATTGTATAAAATCCATAATTAAACCACAAAAGGCCCAACATATGGACAGAGCCCTAGGGGCTTAGAAGTAAATTATTGTAGTGCCATCTTTTGTACAATACACATGCTCTATATTCAAACACAAGGACACATGGTCTACATTCATATATTTAGCAGCCTTTAAAAACAAGGAACCTCTGATCTTCATGTCTGGATAGACCTGGTAAGCCTGACAATTAGAAAACACACTGAAATTACATAGAACAGGGTGATAATTCTACCCTCAATGTGGAACCAATGCAGTTCTGTTTTGTTGGTGAAATGAACCAAAAAGTCACAGATGTAAGAGCAATTTTCCTTTAAAGCTGTGCAGCATAAAACCTCATTCCTAAATGGATATAAACAACGGCCTGTGAAGTGTTCTGAGTTGCAGAGGCATTAGCTGTGTCTTCGTATTTTCCCACAATGTGTTTCCAAAGACCGTACTCTCCTTATGTCAGGTGTCTGTGAAATCATAAGGAACAATTCAGGCAGATCGCGCACATTTAGGCATGTCACTCAAAATGCAGGACAAAATACAGACAAATAGATACCACCAGTGAGACAATCAGTAAATCTGGACATTTCTGCATTTATTCGCCTACCCACAGAGTGCGGCTTAGAATTAAGGCTGGCATAAAGAAAGGCAAAATCAATTTCTACTTTTATAGGGAGATTTAGAAGCTCAGCTGGACGTGGGGCTGAGAGTCACTCCGAGGTTTTACAGCTGTAATTTGCAGCTGTAAAATTGTTGGTTTATGCTGTTCAGATAGATTGTGGAATGATGTTCTTTGCTTGGGGACACATTTATCATACTTAGGATCTTTCAGCTGGTTTACATATGAAGAGCAGACAGGAGCAGGAGAGATAACTGGACCCCTCATTACATTAGACACTGTATCTTCCCCATGCCTTTAAGGTAGGAACTGGTTAAAAATGAATTTTCTGTAGTAAAAGGGGTTATCGTAACCTTATAATACCTCCTCTAATGCCCAGGCCCCTCACACTGGTTGTACTTACCTTGCTCCCAGCACTCATGTCACTTCTGATGCCCGCACCGCCGCCGCTGTATCTCCCTGTCGCACGAATCAAAACATCCGGCAAATGGGGGGAGGGTGTCAGCCAATAGCAGGCCACGACAGGGACGAGTCTCCCTAGCCTCACGGCGCAAAAGCGACGCAGGTGCCGGGGAGCAAGGTAAGTACAACTTGTGTGAGGGGCCTGGGCATTAGAGGGGGCATTATAGGTGTTGGATAATCCCTTTAAGGACCCTACTAGACTGCACTGTTTTTGGGCCAGTTATTGGGAACAACCAATCAGAACAAAAATTGGCCCGTATAATTAATCAGCTGATGAACAAGCAAATGCTCCTTCATCAGCTTGAAAGACGCCCGATTCGGCAGCACATCTCCCTGTGTAATCAGGGATGCGCTGCTAATAATCAACCAAACTGTGAATAAGAGAGGAATGACTGTAGTAGCAATCTTTCCTCCCATATTCAGTTTGCATCGGCCTATGCAAAAGAGCGCAGATGGATGTGTTATCCTCCATTGGCACTCACACTGCCCAAACATTGGGCAGTGTAATACGCACATCTTTAAGGCTACCATGCACATTCAGCAGCTGTTGGCCAAACAATTGTTTGACCAACCACTATCTCTCCCGAATCTCCCATACACGTCCATGTTTGGTTTGGCCAAACGTGTATTCAGTGGGGAGAAGGGAGAAAGCCGTTGCCAGACACCACTGGGGGTGGCTTATCTTTGGGGAGAACAAAAGGATTGAGTGATCATATTCACTTCGCTCAATCCTTCTCTCCTAGGACATTATTTATTGGAGGAGATTCGGGAGCTCCCCGCAGCCAATAGACTGTCTGCCAAACCTGCCATTCTCAATGGGGGCCTTTATTCTGGTGGACTAAAAAAATACTCTTGGCAGAAGGTATAGTGTCTGTTAAAACAAAAATTGGGCCAATTATTGTTCACACGGTTATCTACGAATGCTCATTCCCAATGATCAGCCCGTGTAAATGTAGAACCATTTAGCTGTCAAATAAGCAAACGCTCATTTGTTGGCCACATTATGTCAGCACATCCATAATTTACATGGAGAGATGTGCTGCCAACCATCGAGGATAAACAATCCGATCAGCCGACTGCTGTCACATTTCCATGGCCCAATTATCAGTAACTAGAGTTCAGCTTGGGTCCCCCTTCTCTCAGTGCTTTGTGGCCAGGGGCTGCCTGAGTCAAAAATCTAATCGTCAACCCCCCCCCCCCCCATGTTAAATTCTTTACCTAACCCCTTCCCTCCAGTCAGCAGTGTAACTTCACCAGCATGTACTTTCTTACACTTCTTTGGGCCCCCTTAGGCCCGGGTAGGGAATGCTACCTCTGTACCCCCTATACCTACACACCTGCAAATAAAAACATCACTTCCATAGTAGGCTTTGCTGACCTATGCCTGAACTAAGCTCTGGCGGAGAGGTGCTATGTCACCGATAGAAAGTTTATATCCGGTAAATAACTGGGTACAAATCTGAACATTGAAAATGTTAAAATGCGCTGGTGAGGTACATTATTTCCGGATAACAAGCTTCTCTAACTATGTCACATAACTAAATGCTGTCAGAGTTATCACTTCTCAGAATACAAACTCTAAGCTAAAGATGAGAGTACATTAAGCATCCGCAGCAAATGTTCTATCTCTCCATTACAACCATTTTTATGTTAGTAGTAAAGGCTAGAAATTACTTCTTACTAATCAACCATTGGGCACATAGAGGTTTTGTGCCGTAGAGATGTGCATTATGTAATAACTCTGCAGCCACCTATGAATAATCACATAATTGCTTATTGCCTACATGAATATGATACTGGAAATTAGTTTATTGTAGTGGACGTAATGATGTTAAAGGGAGTCTGTCGCCAGGCTACATTTATCATTGGCCAAGAAGTACAACATGGTTTCAGCTGTGACTCCATTCAGTACTAAAATGTTCCGGCCTTGACCTCTCCAGCAAAAAAGAGAATCTAAAATTCTAGATTTGCATTGTAGGTGACTAGAGAAAATAGAGGGTGTACTTGTTGATGATATTGCTTTGTAAATGGTCCTGGTCTTCATGCTATAAAAAATGCACTTTGTGAACGTTATCATTGGGTATAGCCCTGTATTTAAGAAGGTAGAAACTAAAGGGGTTATCCCATGACTTAAGTAAAAAAATAAATAAAAATGAGACATCATATAGTACATGACAAGCTCTTTTTGACAAAGCTAGAACCAGCCCTGTACCTGACATGGAGGTAAGGCTCTTGCCCTACCACAACTCAGGAGGCAGGTGAAGTATGTAACTGAGCATGTGCGGCCATCTCAATGAGGTGGACAAAGAAATAAGAAAAAAAACAAAACAGCAAGTGACGCTATACAGATACAGTTTATCGAATAACTTAGTGTCTATGCAGAATTTTTTATTAAATGCAATTACAAAAGTATTCAGACTCAGTTGCTAGTGGACAACCCCTTTAAAATAGCCTGTCACGATAAAAAAATAAACTAAGCCGCCATACACAGTTTAGTTCTGTTATGACATTCCATAATTTAAGCCCTTCCTGACTTGCTGAAGGACGTGACTTGCCACCCAGCGTCGTACATGTAAGGCGCTCTGAGCGTCAAAAATGCCAGTCTTAATAAATGACCTCCTTGGTATCTCTGTAATCATACTGACCCACACAGTGTACGCCGTAATACCAAAACCCAAAAAGCAATGACAGAATTGTTGCATTTCTTTATCCTGCTTCTCAACAAGCTAAATAAAAAGTGATCAAAATAGAACCAATGATTAGAGACGAGCGAAACCGAACTGCAAAGTTTGGGTTCATACCAAACTTTGCGAGGTCGGGTACCCGGACTCGAACTTTTTCACTGAAGTCCGGGTTCGGTGTTCGGGTAATTTTATTATTTTCCATTATAACATGGTTATAGTGGAAAATAATAGCATTCTTAAAAGGAACCTGTCACCTCCAAAAACCATCTGAAGCCTCCAGCAGTACCTGAGAGTAGCCAGCAGTGTGTTTCTGGCGATTTGTTTTGTTCCTGAAGGCAGATGCTGCAAAAGCTCTGAAAACATTATTTTATCCCCTGCCGACACGCTTCTCTAGACATGCTTGAAGTCAAGGGGGCAGCGGCCTCCTTGCTTCAAGTCAAAGTAACCATGCCCCCTTCCCTGCCCCTTTGCTGTGACTGACAGCTGGCAGTTTGACTGGCTTTGCCGAACTCTCTGCATAAGGCCTCATGCACACGACCGTTGTGTGCATCCGTGGCCGTTGTGCCGTTTTCCGTTTTTTTTCGCTGACCCATTGACTTTCAATGGGTCCGTGGAAAAATCGGAAAATGCACCGTTTTGCAGCCGAGGCCGTGATCCGTGTATCCTGTCCGTCAAAAAAATATGACCTGTCCTATTTTTTTGACGGACAACGGTTCACGGACCCATTCAAGTCAATGGGTCCGTGAAAGAACACGGATGCACACAAGATTGGCATCCGTGTCCGTGATCCGTGGCCGTAGGTTGCTTTCATACAGACGGATCCAAAGATCCGTCTGCATAAAAGCTTTTTCTGATCTAAGTTTTCACTTCGTGAAAACTCATTTCCGACAGTATATTCTAACACAGAAGCGTTCCCATGGTGATGGGGACGCTTCTAGTTAGAATACACTGCAAACTTGGTACAAGACTGCCCCCTGCTGCTTGGCACCACCCGATCTCTTACAGGGGGATATGATAGCACAATTAACCTCTTCAGGTGCGGCACCTAAAGGGGTTAATTGTACTATCATATTCTCCTGTAAGAGATCAGGGCTGCCAGGCAGCAGGGGGCAGACCCCCCCCCTCCCCAGTTTGAATATCGTTGGTGGCACAGTGTGTGCCCATTGCCCCCCCCCTTCCTCCCTCTATAGTTAAAAATCGTTGGTGGCACAGTGTGTGCCCATCGCCCCCCCTTCCTCCCTCTATAGTTAAAAATCGTTGGTGGCACAGTGTGTGCCCATCGCCCCCCCCTTCCTCCCTCTATAGTTAAAAATCGTTGGTGGCACAGTGTGTGCCCATCGCCCCCCCCCTTCCTCCCTCTATAGTTAAAAATCGTTGGTGGCACAGTGTGTGCCCATCGCCCCCCTCCATCTTCCCCCCCCCCCATCATTGGTGGCAGCAGAGTTCCGATCGGAGTCCCAGTTTAATCGCTGGGGCTCCGATCGGTAACCATGGCAACCAGGAAGCTACTGCATCCCTGGTTGTCATGGTTACTTAGCAATAGTACAATAGTAGAAGATTCATACTTACCTGCTTGCTGCTGCGATGTCTGTGACCGGCCGGGAGCTCCTCCTACTGGTAAGTGACAGTTCTTTAGCAATGCACCGCACAGACCTTTCACTTACCAGTAGGTGGAGCTCCCGGCCGGTCACAGACATCGCAGCAGCAGGCAGGTAAGTATGAATCTTCTACAATTGTACTATTGCTAAGTAACCATGGCAACCAGGGATGCAGTAGCTTCCTGGTTGCCATGGTAACCGATCGGAGCCCCAGCGATTAAACTGGGACTCCGATCGGAACTCCGCTGCCACCAATGATGGGGGGGGGGGGGGAAGATGGAGGGGGGCGATGGGCACACACTGTGCCACCAACGATTTTTAACTATAGAGGGAGGAAGGGGGGGGGGGCGATGGGCACACACTGTGCCACCAACGATTTTTAAATATAGAGGGAGGAAGGGGGGGGCGATGGGCACACACTGTGCCACCAACGATTTTTAACTATAGAGGGAGGAAGGGGGGGGGGGGGCGATGGGCACACACTGTGCCACCAACGATTTTTAACTATAGAGGGAGGAAGGGGGGGGCGATGGGCACACACTGTGCCACCAACGATATTCAAACTGGGGAGGGGGGGGTCTGACTGACAGTATATTCTAACGTAGAGGCGTTCCCATGGTGATGGGGACGCTTCAAGTTATGTTCGGGTGTCCGCCTGGCCGTACGGAGGCAAGCGGATCCGTCCAGACTTATAATGTAAGTCAATGGGGACGGATCCGTTTGAAGATGACACACTGTGGCTCAATTTTCAAACGGATCCGTCCCCATTGACTTGCATTGTAATTCAGGACGGATCCGTTTGGCTCTGCACGGCCAGGCGGACGCCAAAACAACTTTTTTTTCATGTCCGTGGATCCTCCAAAAATCAAGGAAGACCCACGGACGAAAAAACGGTCACGGATCACGGACCCACGGACCCCGTTTTTTCGGACCGTGAAAAAAAACTGTCGTGTGCATGAGGCCTAATACTGCTGGCGGCTTCAGATGGTTTTTGGAGGTGCAATAAAGTTTGGCAATTTACGGGTAAAAAAACAACCCACCTATCATCTTAAATAGACACTGTGGCAGCGCCATCAAGTGGACGGGGTGAGTAGTTTTTTTTTTTTTTTTAACTCCTAAATTGCCATATTCTTCTGCATTCTGTCTTAAGAATGCTATTTTCCGCTATAACCATGCTATAACAGAAAATAATAAAGTGATGTTCGGGTCCCCATTAACTTAAATAGGGTTCAATGGGGCTTTAACGGGTTCGCTCATCCCTACCAATGATGATGGCAACTCATCCCACAAAAAATAAGTCCTCACATGGAGAAAAAAGTATGGTTGTCAGAAAATAGCTGTACTGGTACTCCAGAAACTTTTCGGTACTAACATGGTGCCCGAAAACCAATCCATCAAAATCTGCGCTGCAAAAGCCATATGGCGCTCCTTTCCTTCAGAGTCCTGCAGTGTGCCCCTACAGCAGTTTACGACTGTTTACGAGTAAATGGGTAACAAATTATGGGGTGCTTTTTCTCCTGTTACCCCTTGTGAAAATGAAAAATCTGGGGCTAAGCAACATTTTTTAGGAAGAAATTACATTTTTCATTTTCACAGCCAAGTGTTTCTAAAATCTGCAAAACGCATGTGGTGTCAAAGTGCTCAGTACACCCCTTATTAAATTCCATGAGGGGTGTAGTTTCCAAAATGAGGTAAATTTTTGGGGGTTTACGTTGTAGGGGTACCTCAGGGTCTCTTCAAATACATGGCACTCAAAAACCATTTCAACAAAATCTGCCCTCCAAAAACCATATGGTGCTCCTTCCCTTCTGACCACTGCCACGTGCCCATAGAGCAGTTTACGATTACTTATGGGGGTTTTCTGTAGACTGAAAAATAAGGTAAATAATGAAGTCTATTTTGTTGTTAACCCTTGCTGTGTTGCAGGAAAAAAAAATATTAAAATAAAAAAAAGGAAATTTTAGCTAGTTTTTCCATTAACTCTTGTGGAACACTTCAAGGATCAGTTTTGAATAATTTGAGGGGTGTAGTTTCCAAAATGGGGTCATTTATGGGTGGTTTCTATTACTTATGCCCCTCAAAATCACTTTATAACTGAATTGGTGCTTAAAAAAACGGTTTTGGAAATTTTCTTGAAAACATCCTAATAAAATAATTTTTACAAAATGATGCGAATATAAAGTAGACAGATGGGGAATGTTGATTAAGAACTATTTTATGAGTTATTACTATATGTCTTGAAAGTAGAGAAATTCTAATTTAGAAAACTGTGAATTTTTCAAAATATTCGGTAAATTCTGAATTTTTTTGTAAATAAAGGAGAAAACTATTGACCCAAATTTACTGCTAACATGAAGTACATACAATGTGTCACCAGAAAACAGTCTCAGAATTGGTTAGGTAAACAAAACCATTCTAAACGTTATTACCACATAAAGTGACACATGTCAGATTTGCAAAATTGCAGAACGGATCCGGACACAAATATACAGTCATGTGAATGGGCCCTTAGAGGCGGCAGCGCTCTGGTCTCTTAGGCCAGTAATGTCACATTCATCGGTTACAAAGCCTATGTGCAGCTCAGATCCACAAATGAATGGGCCTGGATTGCAGCAGCAAGTACAGCGCTATAGAATGTACGGTGGTGTGCTTGGTATGCTATTATAGGGCTACAGAGCTCACCATTTAACCCCCAATGATCAGATATTAATGACCTATCCTGAGCAAAGGTTATCAATCACTAGGACATGCCATAAATGTCAGATAAGTGCAAGTCCCACCCCCGGGAACCACTCCTATCTCCAGAACGGAGCCTCTGAAAAAGAGACACTGCACATGAAAAAGAGCACACCGCACATGAGCAACATGCTTTCTATTTATTGGTATGGGAGTTCCAAAAATAGCTGAGCGAGTGTGCTTAGCTATTTTCATTAATCCCATAGTGGCAGGGCTGGCCTTTGGGGTGTGCGAGCTGTGCTGCCGCACAGGGCGCCATGGCAACAGGGGCGCCCGGCGGCCAACACAGCCACTGGCGGATCCAGGGGGGGGCAACAGGGCAATTGCACCCCCCACCCCCCGAGCTGGCGGCGTGGTAGGGGGCGGGGGCGGCGGTGTGGTAGGGGGCACAGGGAGATAAACGCTTACTATGGGGTCATCTACGGGGGCACGAAGAAGGGGTATTTTACTCTTTCAAATTAAGGGGGACACTGAGGGCATCTACTGGGGCATTTTATACTGGTACATTATGGGGGGCACTAGAAGGAAGGGGGAGCGGAGCACTATGGGGGCACTGCATAGGGGTATTTTTTACTGACACATTATGGGGGCACTATGGGGACATTAGCTCAACTGGGTGTATTACAAGGGGGTATTTTTTGCACTGTCACATTATAAGGAGAATTATTTCTGCTGGGGGGCATTATGGTGGGCTTTATTACTCCCCAATGGTATGACCCCCTAGTAGCAGCACCAGCCTCTCACTGCTCTGCGACCCCTCTGCCTCTTCTCCAAATCCTTATTATGAAATCTTTCTTATTAGGATAAAACACAACATCAGCTCCACCAAGCCCCCCAGCCAATGTGTTGAAGTGGCACAAATAATAGACAAAAGGACGGCACTCAGCGCTAATGCGCTGAAACAGATTATTTTATTCCTGGTAGAGAGCGGTCAACATATAAAAGTGCTCCAGCTGAGTTAAGGCGATGGCCGTTTCGCACCTCAGTGCTTCGTCTGGCCTATGATCAGGTGAAGCAATTCACCTGCTCTTATAGTGACTCAAGCCGTGATGCGATTTTCTCCGCGCCCACCAGGTAGCGCGTCCTTGTGGTGCTCACCTGTGTGCGTCGGGGAAAGATCACGTCACAG
Source organism: Bufo gargarizans (assembly GCF_014858855.1). Taxonomy (NCBI): domain Eukaryota; kingdom Metazoa; phylum Chordata; class Amphibia; order Anura; family Bufonidae; genus Bufo; species Bufo gargarizans. Next base: position 62,241,569 of record NC_058087.1, read on the forward strand.
TGGAAGATAAACAATAAAACCAACGTATAAAACAGTACCATAAACAACATAGTTATTTTTGCAACACAATGCTAAGAGGGCCGGGACACCAATAAGAATACCCGCATGTCAATTTTATCGTTCAGACCCATAGGTCCCATTGCATCCGTCCGTAGGATCCACCTACTCTCTCGCCTGAGGAGATCCCTATGTCTATCTCCCCCTTGTGGTGAACTACGTACCACCTCTATACCGGCGAAACTAAGAGTAAGGTGATTTCCTGCGTATTCCTCCCTCACATGTTCTATCAGTCGCATGCAGCCCTTTCCTGTGGTAAGTGAGTTTATATGCTCTCTGATTCTCTCCTGAAGGGTCCTTATCGTCTTGCCTATATAGAACCTGCCGCATATACACTTGATGAGGTAAACCACAAATTTGATTTTACAGGTGATGAGGGTATTGAACTTATGTTCAATTCCTCCGAACCTAAGTGTGTTACAATGAAAGTTTAGCCTGCAGCACGAGCAATGCCCACATCTGCGGTTACCCTTTGGTCTCCAGTCTTCCAACCAGGTCATAGGTTTCTTCTCCTGAAATTTGCTGCGGACCAACCTATCCTTAAGTGTGTGACACCTCCTGAATGCTATGATAGGAACCACATTTTTAATTTCCTTTAACGACTCGTCTCTTTCAAGTATAGACCAATTGTCCTTGATGACCCTCCTGATCTGAGAGGCCATGGGTCCATACTTGAAAGAGAAAACAAAGGGGTGAGGGCTAGCATTATCCACAAATTATTCTGCTTGATCGCTGTCAGGGGAGGCCCGGTCCTTTTGTGGTTTTATAGAGGCCGCTTTTTTCATAGCCTGGTTAAACAGTTTCAAGGGGTACCCTCTGGCCAGGAGTCTATTTTTTCATTCCAACACTTGTCGATAATAATCTACTTCAAACCTGTTCATACGTTTGAGTCAGACAAACTGGCCATAGGGTACCGCTTATTTCACACTTGGGGCGTGATAACTTGAGTAATGTAAAGGCGAGTTGGTGGCCGTGGGTTTGCGATACCCCTCGGTCACCAACTCACCATCCCTCACTGAAATCTCAACGTCCAGGAATTCCAGACTATCGCCTCCAAACTTGTGTGTAAAAAACATATTCATGTCATTAACTGTATTGAGATACTGTACAAAGTTAGCAAAGTGATCCTCTGTCCCTGTCCAAACTATGAGCACATCATCGATGTACCTCAAGTATGTATGTATACAGGGTAGGTAGAGGTTAGAGAGAGCATATACATATCTGTCCTCAAATTTAGCCAGATATAAATTCGCAAAGGTGCATGATACTGGCGTACCCATGGCGGTACCAAACTTTTGCCTGTACCACGCATCCCTGAATCTAAAGGCATTGTTATTCAGAATGAGCTCAGTGCATTGCTAACGAAGCTGGAGAACCTCTCACTTTTGCCTGTACTGGTCAAAATGTAGTCATGGACATTTTGACCAGTACAGGCAAAAGTGAGAATTTATATCTGGCTAAATTCGAGGACAGATATGTATATGCTCTCTCCATCCCCTACCTACCCTGTATACATTCATACTTGAGGTACATCGATGATGTGCTCATAGTTTGGACAGGGACAGAGGATCACTTTGCTAACTTTGTACAGTATCTCAATACAGTTAATGACATGAATATGTTATTTACACACAAGTTTGGAGGCGATAGTCTGGAATTCCTGGACGTCGAGATTTCAGTGAGGGATGGTGAGTTGGTGACCGAGGGGTATCGCAAACCCACGACCAACAACTCGCTTTTTCATTACTCGAGTTATTACGCCCCAAGTGTGAAAAAAGCAGTACCCTATGGCCAGTTTGTCCGACTCAAATGTATAAATAGGTTTGAAGTCGATTATAATCGACAAGCGTTGGAATAAAAAAATAGACTCCTGGCCAGAGGGTACCCCTTGAAACTGTTAAACCAGGCTATGAAAAAAGCGGCTTCTATAAAACCTCAAAAGGACTGGGCCTCCCCTGACAGCGATCAAGCAGAATAATTTGTGGATAATGCTAGCCCCCACCCCTTTGTCTTCTCTTTCAAGTATGGACCCATGTCCTCTCAGATCAGGAGGGTCATCAAGGACAATTGGTCCATACTTGAAAGAGATGAGTCTTTAAAGGAAATTAAAAATGTGGCTCCTATCATAGCATTCAGGAAGTGCCACACACTTAAGGATAGGTTGGTCCGCAGCAGATTTCAGAAGAAGAAACCTATGACCTGGTTGGAAAACTGGGGATCAAAGGGTAACCGCAGATGTGGGCATTGCTCGTGCTGCAGGTTAAACACTCAATGAACATACTTAGGTTTGGAGGAATTGAACATAAGGTCAATACCCTCATCACCTGTAAAAGCTAATTTGTGGTTTACCTCATCATGTGTATATGCAGCAGGTTCTTTATAGGCAAGACGATAAGGACCCTCCAGGAGAGAATCAGAGAGCATATAAACTCACTTACCACAGGAAAGGGCTGCATGCGACTGATAGAACATGTGAGGGAGGAACACGCAGGAAATCACCTTACTCTTAGTTTCGCCGGTATAGAGGTGGTACGTAGTTCACTACAAGGGGGGGAAATAGACATAGGGATCTCCTCAGGCGAGAGAGTAGGTGGATCCTACGGATGGATGCAATGGGACCTTTGGGTCTGAACGTTAAAATTGACATGGGGGTATTCTTATAGGTGTCCCGGCCCTCTCAGCATTGTGTTGCAAAAATAACTATGTTGTTTATGGTACTGTTTTATACGTTGGTTTTATTGTTTATCGTCCACTGTGACGTGATCTTTCCCCGACTTCCCGGACGCACATACAGACGTGGACAAAATTGTTGGTACCCTTTGGTCAATGAAAGAAAAAGTCACAATGGTCACAGAAATAACTTTAATCTGACAAAAGTAATAATAAATTAAAATTCTATAAATGTTAACCAATGAAAGTCAGACATTGTTTTTCAACCATGCTTCAACAGAATTATGTAAAAAAATAAACTCATGAAACAGGCATGGACAAAAATGATGGTACCCCTAGAAAACACAGAACATAATGTGACCAAAGGGACATGTTAATTCAAGGTGTGTCCACTAATTAGCATCACAGGTGTCTACAACCTTGTAATCAGCCATTGGGCCTATATATATGGCTCCAGGTAATCACTGTGTTGTTTGGTGATATGGTGTGTACCACACTCGACATGGACCAGAGGAAGCAAAGGAAAGAGCTGTCTCAAGAGATCAGAAAGAAAATTATAGACAAGCATGTTAAAGGTAAAGGCTATAAGACCATCTCCAAGCAACTAGATGTTCCTGTGAGTACAGTTGCACATATTATTCATAAGTTTAAGATCCATGGGACTGTAGCCAACCTCCCTGGACGTGGCCGCAGGAGGAAAATTGATGACAAATCTAAGAGACGGATAATCCGAATGGTAACAAAAGAGCCTAGAAAGACTTCTAAAGAGATTCAAGGTGAACTTCATGCTCAAGGAACATCAGTGTCAGATCGCACCATCCGTCGTTGTTTGAGCCAAAGTGGACTACATGGGAGACGACCAAGGAGGACACCATTGTTGAAAACGAATCATAAAAAAGCAAGACTGGAATATGCCAAACTACATGTTGACAAGCCACAAAGCTTCTGGGAGAATGTCCTGTGGACAGATGAGACAAAAATCGAAGTTTTTGCCAAGGCACATCAGCTGTATGTTCACAGACGAAAAAATGAAGCATATCAAGAAAAGAACACTGTCCCTACTGTGAAACATGGAGGAGGCTCTGTTATGTTCTGGGGCTGCTTTGCTGCGTCTGGCACAGGGTGTCTTGAATCTGTGCAGGGTACAATGAAATCTCAAGACTATCAAGGAATTCTAGAGAGAAATGTACTAGCCAGTGTCAGAAAGCTTGGTCTCAGTCGCAGGTCATGGGTCTTGCAACAGGACAATGACCCAAAACACACCGCTAAAAACACCCAAGAATGGCTAAGAGGAAAAAATTGGACTATTCTAAAGTGGCCTTCTATGAGCCCTGACCTCAATCCTATTGAGCATCTTTGGAAGGAGCTGAAACATGCAGTCTGGAAAAGGCACCCTTCAAACCGGACACAACTGGAGCAGTTTGCTCATGAGGAGTGGGCCAAAATACCTGCTGAGAGGTGCAGATGTCTCATTGACAGTTACAGGAAGCGTTTGATTGCAGTGATTGCCTCAAAAGGTTGCGCAACAAAATATTAAGTTAGGGGTACCATCATTTTTGTCCATGCCTGTTTCATGAGTTTATTTTTTTACATAATTCTGTTGAAGCATGGTTGAAAAACAATGTCTGACTTTCATTGGTTAACATTTATAGAATTTTAATTTATTATTACTTTTGTCAGATTAAAGTTATTTCTGTGACCATTGTGACTTTTTCTTTCATTGACCAAAGGGTACCAACAATTTTGTCCACGTCTGTAGGTGAGCGCTGCAAGGACGCGCTACCTGGTGGGTGCAGAGAAAATCGCGTCAAAGCTTGAGTCTCTTTAAGAGCAGGTGAATTGCTTCACCTGATTATAGGCCAGACGAAGCACTGAGGTGCGAAACGGCCATCGCCTTAACTCAGCTGGAGCACTTTTATATGTTGTCTGCTCTCTACCAGGAATAAAATAATCTGTTTCAGCGCATTAGCGGTGAGTGCCGTCCTTTTGTATATTATTTGTGCAATACTATTGAAGCCGTAACTGCCTGGTTACATGTGGGACAGAGCACTGCCGGCATCGCTCACAGCGCAAGTATAACTGCCCAGTACCCAGGTTGACGGTGTGTTGTTAAGAAGAGGGGTCTTTTGACATCTTTTGCAGTGCCACTCTAAACCTTTCTCTACAACCACAAAGTGTTGAAGTGGTATCTGAGATCCCCAAGGGTCAAGCCAAGTAATTGTAAGTTTTCATATGAAATATGTTTGTTATACACATAGCATAAACTGTGCCACACAATATACAGTATACCTCTACACTGTGTAGTCTGTTCTATGAGCACCATTGTTTTGTGGCGGTGGACAGAAAATAATCTGGAAGTGCCCCTCCCGCGACCAGGCTCTGGATCCGCCGGGCCGGCCCGAGATTGTGTGAAAAACTATTTGTTACAAAGATTGTTTTCCTCTTTGTGTATGTTTAGGTGAACGGGGGGGCGGGTGGGGGGCACCACAAGATTAGCTCGCACAGGGTGCTTGAACACCTAAGGCCAGCCCTGCATAGTGGTGAATGCAGAATGCAATGCCCAAACACGGTCACCGCTCCATTCACTGCTATTGGAGTGCTGGAAATAGCCAAGCTAGTGCTTTGCTATTTTGGGAATTCCTATGGCGTAGAATGGAGGGCAGCCGCACATGTGGGCTACAATCTGTTCAATTCAGGGGCCCCATTCTGGAGACAGAAGCAAGTCTCGGAGGAGTGATAAAGCAATATGCCATCAATGTCTGAGATGGGCCAACCCCTGAGAATGTTCAAATAAGCAACTATAATAAGAAAACTTCACAGGCCACTGATTAACGAAACACCTAAACTTTTTTTCTGGCAGCAGATCATAATGAACTTGACACCTAAAGTTTTTAATACACTGTTGAAGTGAACTTTAGATTGACACTTAACACAAAAAAAGCCATTTAAACAGTCATGTTAAAGTTTGCACACAAAGTCTCCACATCAATTAAAGAAGTTTTCGCCATGTCTTATGAAAACAACCTCTGTCCATATGCTTTATTAGGTTATATGGACATCATGGAGTGGTTCCTTGCTGTACAGGTGCCTCCCACTCTTGTGTCTTTAAGTTGTCCATCTGAATGACAGCTATTCAATATGATGGCTGCTAAAATGAAAATGTCTGCCTGGCTGCCACTTTTCTGTCAATTTTAGCTATCTGCTAAAGATGTTGGGAGCTGGACCAGCAACGATCTTCTGGTTCCTATATGAAAAGTGGCTGTCAGTAGAAAGGCAACCTTTTTGACAAAATTTGTGCAAGCTAAACTATAAAGGCCACATAGAGGAAAATAGAAAGTGTAAATCAGTTTTTATTCTGTACAAGAAGTTGAATGTGTTTTGGATGACAAGAATTTCAAGAATAAAAATGCTCTCTTCAAGACGTGAACTTTTTGTAAGTTGTTGCAGGTCAACTTTCAGACACAAAATTGGTTTTTACTCTGCTTCATGAATCTTCTTCTGCATAGATTTACATGCACTGTACAATATTTACTTATGCTGGATTATAATTGACTTGTAATTGACTAATTGACTTTTATTGGGACTTCTGACCACTTGGAGCTAATCTAAAGGAATGGTATTATATTCACGTACAACATAACAGTTATCTGATCTCCTTGAGACCTCGTCATGTTAAAGAATAATGAAGAGCTTAAATATAATCAGAGAATATAAAATATAGAACCTGTAAACCCAGGTGTCTCCCAGTACCAGTGGAGGTGCAGAACCCATTTCAGATATTCTCAAACAGTAAACAATGAGCACCATCGCATCCTCATTACTATCTGCCTGGTTTGTGATCCAACTTTGGTTAATACACAGCTACTCTGTATCACAGGGTTCACTGAACATTTAAAACAAGACTTCTACATCAAGATGGAATATGTAATGGAACTCAAGTCTCAGTCAACAAAGCTAAGCGCTCTTCTCTTCTTAGATGAGTGCTGGCTATACGTAAGATCATGCACAATTACTTCACAATCCCTTGATGGTGGGTAGACACATGAGGTAGATTAAGTCAGTAAGGCGAATTGAGGTTCAGAGAATTTCAAATCAGTCATGTAAATATGTTCATTGTTGACAGATGGCAGTTGCATGCGTTAAACCAGTATAGAGCCAATAGCTTGGTTTATAAAAAGGGTAATACATTGTTAACAAGGAATGCCTGCAGTACGGCCATGTTATTCTGAACAAGGAAAGATTTCTCCTAGGCCCCATTCAGACGAACATATGGTCGCCGCCCCCGTGGTTCAATTTATAGGCACCGCCCATGTGAAGGCCGTTTCATGGACATGTCCTATCTTTTGCTGTATCTTGCGGATGGGTCTACTGTGGACCCATTGTTTGTGGCCCGCAACATGGGTACCATGGCCATATGGATGTCTGAATGAGTCCTTAGACTGACTTCTGTTGGCTATGATACCAGCACATTTTTACATATGTATTACATTCCCAAATCCAGGCCTTCAGTGGTTCTACAGAACCAAAACAGTTCAGTAAAAGTGTTATTACACTACCCGAGGTATGGGTAGTTGTTAGTGGAATTAAAACAAAGAAAATAATACTTGGTTTAATCTATAGACCCCTTAACATCAATGAGGAGATAGAAGTTCAGCTGTATAACCAAATAGAGTGGGCTAAACAGGCAGGTACAGTGGTCATAATGGGAGAGTTTAACTTCCTAGATATTGACTGGGGTCATGGTTCTGCCTCAACTTGCTGCAGGACCACTTTATGGACCAGAATGTAGAAAATCCTACTAGGGGTGACATTCTGTTAGATCTGGTAATTTCTAACAATGCAGAGCTTGTTGGTATTATCTTCATTATTCACTAGGCAATAGTGACTAAAATACAATTATATTCCCCTACACATAAAAAAACGCTGCCTAAAAGGGCAAAAACATTTAATTTAAAAAAAAGCCAATTTTCCCGGTTTGAGGACAGCATTTCAGGGAATAAATGGCTAAAGTTAAACCACATATGACTTAGAGCTACTGTAAAAAAGTGAGAGAAAAAATGACAAAGAAAGGAATTTAAAAAACACAATACAGACTCTTAAGGGACTATATACAGAAGTATGTGATTGTTAATAATATCATAAGTAACAATATCATAAACCCATAATTACCGTATTTTTCGCCGTATAAGACGGTTTTAGGTTTTTGGGGAGGAAAATAAGAAAAAAAAAATTTTTAACCAAAAGGTGTGCTGTGTGTTTGGTGGGTTTGGAACTAATGGTGGTCTGTGGATGGTACTATTACTGGGGATCTGTGGATGACTGACACTGTTATGGGGGGGATCTGTGGATGACGGACACTGTTATGGGGGGATCTGTGGATGACGGACACTGTTATGGGGGGGATCTGTGGATGACGGACACTGTTATGGGGGGATCTGTGGATGACGGACACTGTTATGGGGGGATCTGTGGATGACGGACACTGTTATGCAGGGAACTGTGGATGACGGACACTGTTATGGGGGGATCTGTGGATGACAGACACTGTTATGGGGGATCTGTGGATGACAGACACTGTTATGGGGGGATCTGTGGCTTGCACTGTTACAGGGGGATCTGTGGCTGGCACTGTTACAGGGGGGGATCTGTGGCTGGCACTGTTATACATGTGTCATCCACAGACCCTCCCAGCCCATAACTGTGCCATCCACAGATCCCCCGCCGCTCCAGTATACTAATATAATATGTCTTATTCAATTAATAGTTATTAAATATGCCTCTTTATTCCTAATAGTACCTTAAATCCTAAGCGCTTCAGTACAATGCCGGCAGGCTGGGCGGCGCGTCACTCACTGACGTCACTTGCCTGCGCCGCCTGCTTCATTCATAAAGTAGGCGGCGCAGGCACGTGACATCAGGGAGTTACGCTGCCGCCCGCCCGGCCTGCATTGTACTGAAGCGCTTAGGATTTAAGGTACCGTACTATTAGGCATAAAGGGGCATATTTAATAACTACTAATTGAATATGACATATTATATTAGTATACCGGAGCGGCGGGGCTATAGTACAGTGACTGCACCGCCCCGCCGCTATTGCTGGCCCCAGCTCCTCCTCCCAGTCCCTCCCCGAGTCCCCGCTCGCTTTACATCGCAGCTTGCGATGTAAAACTGACAGCATTCGCCGTATAAGACGCAGGGGCATTTTCCCCCCATTTTGGGGGGAGAAAAAGTGCGTCTTATACGGCGAAAAATACGGTATATAACAAACCCAACATGGGTTTACGAAGGACAGACGTTGTCAGACTAACCTGATTTGTTTTTATGAGAAGGTGAGTAGTAGCCTGGACAGAGGGGCTGCTGTGGATGTAGTGTTCTTGGACTTTGCAAAGACTGTCCCTCAGATGTTTAATAGGTAAAATAATGTCTTTATGCTTAGAAGTATAGTTTGTAATTGGATTACTACTTGGCTATAAAGGTCCCAAGGTTCAGTGGTGGGTCCCCTATTATTTCAATTATGAATGATAAAGAGGGTGGGATTAACAGCACTGTTTCTATGTTTGCAGATGACACCAAGATATGTGTAGTACTGTGCAGTCTATGGAAGAATTTCATAAACATCGACTTGGCAAATGAGCTTGAGGTGGGTGAGTCACTTGTAAGAAGGATTTGGGTGTACTTGTAGATCATAGATTGAATAATGGCATGCAAATAGGATATTTTCATGTATTAAACAAGCCATCGACTCAGGAGACAGGGATCTATTACCACTTTACAAAGCTTTGATGCAGCCTTGTATGAAAGTCTCCAGAGGCGACAAGGCTTCTTCACTATAAGAACTATGAAACTGAGGAATAGTCTACCCAAGGAGCTGGTCACAACAGGAACAGTGGACAGCTTTAAAATAGACTTTGATGATTTCCTAGAACTAAATAATATTAATGCTTATGTAAAATGTGTAGAGGTCTGGTTCTCATTCCTCTTCCCTTAAAGGGGTTATCTGAGTAATGGGGAAAAAAAACAAAAAAAACATAAAACTCACCAGGACTTGCATATGCATTAGTTAAGCTTGATTTCTTATAAAACAAACAAGGCAGAAGATCTTCCTGTCACATTGCATATCTCTCTCTCTCTCTCTCTCTCTCTCTCTCTCTCTATATATATATATATATATATATATATATATACAGCAGTATACAGGAGAGGAGTCTATATACAGTACAGACCAAAAGTTTGGACACACCTTCTCATTCAAAGAGTTTTCTTTATTTTCATGACTATGAAAATTGTAGATTCACACTGAAGGCATCTTCAGATCACCCCACAGATTTTCAATCGGATTCAGGTTTGGGCTCTGGCTGGGCCTTCCAAAACTTTAATCTTTTTCTTGTGAAGCCATTCCTTTGTTGATTTGGATGTATGCTTTGGGCCGTTGTCATGCTGAAATATGAAGTTCCTCTTCATGTTCAGCTTTCGAGCAGAAGCCTGAAGGTTTTGTGCCAATATTGACTGGTATTTGGAACTGTTCACAATTCCCTCTAGCTTAACTAAGGCCCCAATTCCAGCTGAAGAAAAACTGTGAGGATGGTGTTCTTTTGGTGATGTGCAGTGTTGTTTTTGAACCAGACATATCTTTTAGAATTATGGCCAAAAAGTTCAACCTTGGTTTCATCAGACCAGAACACCTTTTCCCACATGCTTTTGGGAGACTTCAGATGTGTTTTTGCAAAATGTAGCCTGGCTAGGATGTTTTTCTTCGTAAGAAAAGGTTTTGTCTTGCCACTCTACACCATAGCCCAGACATATGAAGAATACGGGAGATTGTTGTCACATGTACCACACAGCCAGTACTTGCCAGATATTCCGCAGCTCCTTTTATGTTGCTGTAGGCCTCTTGGTAGCCTCCCAGACCAGTTTTCTTCTCCTCTTTTCATCAATTTTGGAGGAACGTCCAGTTCTTGGTAATGTCACTGTTGTGCCATATTTTCTCCACTTGATGATGACTGTCTTCACTGTGTTCCATGGTATATCTAATGCCTTGCAAATTCTTTTGTACCCTTCTCCTGACTGATACCTTTTAACAATGAGATCCCTCTGATGCTTTTGCTGTTGGATGCGACTAAGAAAATTTCAGGAAAGACCAACTAGAGCAGCAGAACTTTATTTGGGGTTAATCAGAGGTACTTTAAATGATGGCAAGTGTATGCTGACTTCTTTTTAACCACCTCCCGTCCGTACGTTGACTATAAATGTCCGGGAGGTGGTTCTCTATTTCTGAATGGACGTTCCAGAACGTCCATTCAGAAACTGCAGCTGCACGCTAATCGTGCAGCTGCTGATCGGGTTGCCCACTGTAAGTGACAGTAGGGCAACCCAGAGAGTATACACAGCACTCACTGAACGCTGTGCATACAGAGCATGCTATGCGCTTCCTGTTCCGGCCCGGCGGTCATGTGATCACCGGGACCGTAGAGTGGAGGAGCTGTGTGAGGTCTTTCAGAGACGTCAATCAGCCCTGCACTGAGGCTGTACAGCGCTGTATAGCCTCTCTGGGGATGTGTATTTCTCCTGTAACTGGAGCTACTATGTCAGCCCCAGTTACAGGAGAAATGAACAGTAAAAAAAAAAAAAAGGTGAAGTAAATGTCCCCCAGAGGTCTTGTATGACCTTATGGGGGACGAAAAGTGTAAAATAAAAATAAAAAAAATAAAGTGTTAAACAAATAAAATAAAAAAAAGGTTTCACATGTAAAAAATAAAAATTCCCCAAGTAAGGAATAAAAAAAAAAAATTAATAGAAAAAATTAAATAAAATAGACATATTTGGTATTGCCGCGTCCGTGACGGTTGGCTCTATAAATATATCACATAATCGACCCAGTCCGATAAACACCATAACAAAAAAAAAACTGTCAAAAAAAGCCATTTTTGGCACCTTACATCACAAAAAGTGCAACACCAAGTGATCAAAAAGGTAGATGTCCCACAAAATGGTACAAAAAAAAACCTCATCCCGCAAAAAATGAGCCCCTACATAAGAAAATATCTCAAAAAATAAAAAAAAACTATAGCTCTCAGAACATGGACATAATAAAACATAATTTTTGGGGTTTCAAAAATGCTATTATTGTGTTAAAGTGAAATAAATTTTAAAAAGTATACATATTAGGTATTGCCGCATCCGTAACAACCAGCTCTATAAAAATATCACATTACCTAACCCCTCGGAAGAACACCGTAAAAAAATAAAAACTGTGTCAAAACAAGCAATTTTTGTTACCTTACATCGCAAAAAGTGCAACACCAAGTGATCAAAAAGGCATATGTCCCACAAAATGGTACCAATAAAACCGTCACCTCATCCCGCAAAAAATTACCCCCTACATAAGAAAATCTCTCAAAAAAAAATAAAAAATATAGCTCTCAAAACATGGACACATTAAAACATAATTTTTTTTGTTTCAAAAATGCTATTATTGTGTAAAACTTAAATAAATAAGAAAAAGTATACATATTAGGTATCGCCACATCCGTAACACAGTTTCTGCTCTATAAAATTGTCACTTGACTGAACCCCTCAGGTGAACGCTTTAAAAATAAATAAATAAAAACTGCTAAAACAACCAATTTTTGGTCACCTTGCCCCATAAAGTGTTATAGTGAATGATCAAAAAAATATGTACCCAAAAATAGTACCAATAAAACTGGCACCTTATCCCCTAGTTTCAAAAATGGGGTCACTTGGGAGTTTCTACTGTAAGGGTGCATCAGGGGGGCTTCAAATGGGACATGGCATCTAAAAACCATGTGGAGTTCCTTTTTTTCTGCACCCTGCTGTGTACTCATACAGCAGTTTATGACCACATGTGGGGTCCGTTACAATAATACAATCGAATGCATCCGTCATGAACAGATCCGTTTGTATTACATTGACTTACATTGTGTGCCAGGACGTTTGGCTCAGTTTCGTCAAGCGGACAGCAAAACGCTGCAGGCACTTGTCCGCCTCCAGAGCGGAATGGAGACTGATCGGAGGCAAACTGATCCGTTCTGGACCGCTTG